>NC_141611.1:50298936-50478936 GCF_047967505.1 Dipteris shenzhenensis | reverse complement strand
GTTGTATTCCAGTGAGAGACGTAGCTAAGTGTGGTAAGCAAACATAGTGCATGCATGTGTAAAAGGAACGTGTATCATCATGATTGAGGTAATGAAGACTTTCATCTTCATTGGGGGTTGTAGGTTTAGGAGGAGTTTAAGGGTTAGGAGGAGGTTCTAGGGTTTAGAAGAGGTTCCAAGGTTAAAAGGAGTTCCAAGGTTTAGGAGGAGGTCCGAGGTTTAGAACGAGGTTCCAAGGTTTAAAGAGAGGTTCTAGAGTTTAGAAGGAGGTTCTAGAGTTTTGAAGAGGTTCCAAGGTTTAGAGTAGAGTACATGGTGGAGAACTCGTCTCCCTTATAGATCATGGAGATTAAGGGTTGAGGAACTAAGGGTTTAGGGGGAGCATAGCAGTGCGAGAGGAAGAAGGTGTAAGAGCATGGGGGAAAGAAGAGAGAGGAGGGAGGAGGAGGAGGAGGAGGAGGAGGGAGGGAGGAGGAGAAGGAGGAGGGAGGGAGGAGGAGGAGGAGGAGTAGGGAGGAGGAGGAGGAAGAGGAGGGGGAGGAGGGGAGAGGAGGAGGAGGAGGAGGAAGAGGGAGGAGGAGAGGGAGGGGAGGAGGAAGGAGGGGAGGAAGAGGGAGAGGTTGCAAGGATGGAGGAGAGGGGGGGGAGTTGGCAAGGTTAGGACATGCTTTTGGACGTGGAGTGCAAGGAAGCATGGACACTTGAGACAAATTGCTTGGAATACCAAAGTAGAACTCAACACAATGCCCCAAAGATTGTGGGCTTCATTCCATTATGGGGTATTTATACAAGTTGGAGAGCTTCTCTCTCTGCATGTAGGAATTGTAAGACGTTCTCTCTCTACATGTAGAACTTGCATATAGAAGTTGCATGTAGGAGTTGCATCTAGGAGTTGCATGTAGGAGTTGCATCTAGGAGTTGCATGTAGAACTCACATGTAGGAGTCGTATGTAGAACTTGCATGTAGAACTCGCATGTAGAAGTTGCATGTATAGTGGTAAGTATATCCTCCTGTCACTATAAAACACTAGGGTTGCATAAGATTTTTGGTAGGATTTAAGAAGTCCATTCACCAAACCGCAAAGTTGATTAGGAGGTTCTAAGATCACTTAAGTGTATAGTCCAAATAAGAGTGGGCTCATTCATTTTCCTAGTCACTCTACCATGAGTCGATTGTCAAGAGAGTCTTGTTGCTCTAAGAGAGAGTTCTAGTGCTTTGAGAGAGAGTCCTACTGTTCTAAGAGAGAGTGTTGAGTCTTGGGTCAAGGCGAGTGATGCACTAATTATCACACAAACATTGTTGTAGCTATGGCCATTGTAATGGGCGAAGGCCCTTTTTGCCTTGATATAAGAAAGGTTGTGACTTGGAGTGTGTTCACTTTATGCTATTGCATATGCTCTTGCTCTTCCACTTGTCTTCATATGGTTTTTCCCATGTAGAACAAAACCTCGTTTAGTTTTTCTTTAATGTCTAACCTTGCACCAAGTAGGCGTATGCACCAAACAACTCCATGAGTGTAAGAGAGGGCATCTTTAGGGCATCTACATTAGGCACTAGCACTATGCTTTGGAGTATAGGGTACATAGGTCACAAGGATCAAGGGAAAAATACCATCAACATTTGGTGACCTTGTTGGGGAAAAGACGTGCTAAAAATACAAGTGGGGAATTGAGTGGACTAAACTTAGTGATCCTTAGGACCAATTGCACATACATTGAGAGCTAGAGTTCATGCTGATGAGTGGTGAGCTAATTAGCATATTACTACTATAAAAGATATCCCAAAGTGTCAAAAATGATTTGAAGACTTATCTGGAGACCGTATTTGGATAGAGGAGAATTCCCAAGTGGCCCTTGGATGCTTTAAGTCTTGATCGATGGTTGAAACATGCTTGAAGATGCAGCTAGGAGAGAAGAACACTTGCACTGAGGTGGTAGTAGTTCATAGAATACAGATCGTTGATTAGTCAGAATGATCTCAAAATTCAAAATGGATGACTAATGTGAATAGATACAAGTAGCAAAGGACCCTTGGAAATAGAGAGATCTAGGATGATGATGGCCTAGCCTTATGTGATCACTACATTGACATTCGAAGTGAACTAGTTCTAGAGACATGCTAGGAATGACTCAAGACATTTCACATGGGGAAGTTTTTGCAGCAATGGCGTGTGGATACCAAGAACTTATTGATAGAGAGCCATGATTTTGATTTTAATGAATTCGTCGATGAGCCAAGCCATGAGCACAAACATTGACATAGTAGGCACATATCTGGTGTGGAGGCACGATGTGCCTTAGATTGGGAGCAACAAAGAAGATATGCTTGTGAGTAAAAGTGGAGTAGAAATTGAACAATGGTCATGACAAGGGTTCAAAACAAGAGTCGTTCCATACACACAATCAATATAGGCAAGGCTTGCAAAGAACGCTTGGAGTCATCTCTAGATAGCAGACACCAAGTTTGACGACAACCAATACCAAGTCCTATTTGGACTAAAGTATCATGGTCATATCCACAGAGTTCTAATTTTATTGGGACCTCAAATGGAGCAAGGTCTAAATTTAAAAGCTCAATTAGGGCAAGAAGACACAAATCATAGAGTCTAGCTACAACAAGATGACATAGGTCATGTAGTCTACTAGCTCAAGCATAAAGGCCTAAAGCGAGAAGTGCACACCTATTGGTTCTAGACCAAGATTAAGGCCACACAACCAAGCGGAGGTGATACTAGAAACAACCATCAACTCAAACAATTAAGGTGAAGTTCTCAGAATTCAAAGGTACTAATGACGAAGACCATATTCTGCGAGTATGCCACATGCAAGGTTCCACAACAAAGGAAAACTATGTAAATGACTTTCCTTGCACCTTGATAAAGGTAGCATAGCTTTGCTTTAGCCAAGCCCCATTTGGTTACTATACTGATTGGTGAAAAATAAGTGAGGGAGTATGTCCACACCAGTGAATTGAAACAAAAAGAGAATGAGTCCATTCAGGTTTTGTAGTAAGGATGCGGGCCCTCATTAATCAACCGAGCACACCATCAAATGAAAAGTCACTTTTTGGCTGGTTAATTCTAGGTTACACTAAGCTAGTCCTACGGTCCTTGAAGGACAAATTAATGTAATGGGGTGTACCAAGGGGTACAAGGTTTGTGTGAGTTTGTGTGTCACCACATGGTGGTAAGTGTGACCAGGTTAGGTGGTAGAAGGTTCTAGTAGGTGTGATTGAGAGAATCATGGGCCTGATTGAGAGATCTTGGGAGAAATTTATGGATCTAGATGCTCTACTGAGCTCACATATGATGTCATACATGGAGTGTAACCAGTGCCTATATATTGACCATCTCTCATATGAATAAACATGTTTTTTCTTCATCTTGTGTCCACACCATGTTTCCATTGATACTCCAACATGTGGTATCAGAGCTAGAGTCTCTTGCATAGCTACCTAGGGGCATGGTGCCACGTGGTAGTCTTCTTCTTCATCTTCCTCAAGCTTACCATGCTCACCTACTGTAAGCCTAAGTTTGCAACAGCTTGATCTTACATTTCACTTAGTAGTTTGCCTAGTCTTTCAACCCCATGATCTTCAACCTAGGGTGATTTTATTGATCGATGGGATGTGGAAAAGAAACCGCCATTTCGCCATGACAAGCTCTACAAGCTGAAACGAAGCTCGAGCCTGTTCTACTCTCTGCCTCAACCTTTTGCAAAATGGTTTCACGAGGAGCTGGGCGACCTTAGTGCTAAGCTCTCCATGAAGTTTGGTGGCCATTGGTGTTGACCCCGAGCTATAGTGATTGGTAAACGAGTCCAGATCCAAGCTCCAATGGTGGGTGAAGTGTGTAAGGGCTGCGCTTTTGCTTCCTGGTGTTGATAGTCCTTGGTTTAGGCTTCCAAATGATGCTTTCAGATTTCGTTTTGCTCTATTGTGTGTATGGTGAAAGCTAAGCTACAAGTTTCTTCTCATGCTCTTGGTTGTCTTTTGGAAGAGATAGTCAAAGTTTGACTTTTAGTTGACCACACTCAGTCAAACTGTTAGTTACCACTCAGTTTCAGATTGCTAAACTTTCACTTGAGGTGTTTGCTTTGTGGATCCTCCAATGAAGACTATGTGAAGACAACAAAGACAAAGAGGAGAGCCAAATATCAAGTGAAGAAGACCCCAGTGAAGAGACTTTGGGATTGCCAACATGAGACCTTTTGAGCTTGACTAGAAGTTTTCAGTATATTGACTCTTCTTGAGAAATAGAACTCAGTTATGGAACTCATGGGTGTCATTGTACTTTGCACTTATGGAGATGACTTACTGGTCTATGCAATATATCTTATGATGGATACTCTTCATAGGTTCTCTGCCTTGGCTTTGCCTGAAATGCATGTAATGGTGAAAGGTTATGTGCTTCACTTGAGTAGTGATTTGATGAGCATAAATCTGAAGATCAAGGAAGACATTATGTGCCTCAATGGTGATATACTAGTTATACTAGCAAGTGATTCTTTTATGGAGATATGTTCTTGGATGCATGACAAGAAGATTATGAAGGACAATACATCAAAAGGTCTGGTGATCAAAGGACATGCTGAAGACATGATGATGATCAAGTTTGATACTCCAAGTTCTCTTGCAAAGGACAAGAGAGGCATCCCCAAAGGATACCTTTCAAGTTCAATAAATTAATGAAGGCATTCCACATAAGGTTTAGGGTTTGTGTGTGTCAAATAATGGTACTCTGCCATGGATAGTCCATCCTTAAATGATTGTTAGTCTTATGTGAGTTATTTCCTTGTCAGACCTATGGGAATATCCCATGCATAGTCATTGTCCATTCTTCCAGTTGTAAACTAAGAGTCCTAGGAGTGAGTCATAGGTTGGGGCCATGTGTGTTACCACACGATGGTAGGAAAGCCATGGAGCATCCCATGTTCTACTGCTGAGGGACGAGGTCATCAATTTGTGGGGGGGAATGAAGGACAAATTGATGTAATGGGGTGTACCAAGGGGTACAAGGATTATGTGAGTTTGAGTGTCACCACATGGTGGTTACTGTGACCATGTTACAGTGGTAGAAGGTTCTAGTAGGTGTGATTGAGAGAATCATGGACCTGATTGAGAGATAATGGGAGAAATTTGTGGATCTAGATGCTCTACTGAGCTCACATATGATGTCATACATGGAGTGTAACCAGTGCCTATATATTGGCCATCTCTCATATGAATAAGCATGATTTTCCTTCATCTTGTGTCCACACCATGTTTCCATTGATGCTCCAATAGTCCCTTGGGATTGAATCTGAACAAAACATATGGAGAGTTATTGAATCTAGTAGAACTTGAGAAGAGTGGACTTGCTAAGAAGAAGGTTGAATGGAATGATGACACAAATACCTCATCCAAGCCAGATAAGCTAAAGTCCACAATCAAGAAAGCCTTGAAAGGACTAGGTTTTTGAGATAAGCCAAAATATAATAAAAAATGGCATAATAAGTGTTCCTGGCAAGGTCATACAAAGGATGAATGCCTAACCAAGAATTGTGGTAGTACTAGAAAACTTGGTCTTGACAATTTTGAGTGTTGGTATAACAAAAACTGCAATATAGATATATTCACCAAGTGACATAGGAAGCCAAGCCTAAAGACGAGCATTTGCCGAGGCCTAAGTCGAATAAAGACAAAGGAAAGAATGAGAGGCAAAAACCAAGGCCCAATCATGTAAACACTGAATGTAAATTGTGGCAAGAGCATCTTAAGATGCTCAAAAAATGCAGAAAGAAGCAGTGTTGACCCCATATGCCAAGCAATTCTAACAGAAATCATTGACTTGGTAGATGCTATGCAATTACTAGGTCTTAGGGTTGAGTAACACGCCCGAAAAGGGACTCCAAAGACATCAACTAAAAGGAATAGAAGCAAGTGGCTGCCAAGTTGGCCAAAGCATCAAAAGCTAAGGCACCCTCTGTGGACTTGCAGAGTTGAAAACACCTTTGGTCCTACAATTGACTCAGCTAGGGGAAGCTACACTGAGCAGGTTCGAGTACCACCGCATGCCCGCGATGATGGGTCCCTAGCTCATGCACTGGTCAAGCTAGAGTCCAAGCCTTGCCCATGGCAGATTGTGCCTAGCGTGAGATCCCTCATCGATAGGATCTCATCATTTGATTCACCCCGGCCTCATATTCTATTTGCTTAGTCCTTTCCCCTTGCCTCTGTCATCTTGCCAATAACCCTCTTTACTTTGATGGATAATCTACCGGCCATTCCTAGCAAGGAAGATTTCAAGGTGACTTATCACAGTTTGGAGGCCACATTAGCCAGCACACAAAATGAAGTAGTTTCCTCTCGAGCTTTGAGCTATTAGCTTCCAATAGACATTATTCCTCTAGAGTACCTCTTAGCTAATAGTTTCACTTTATGACCAATATGTTTTCTTTCTAGATCAAAAAGATAAGGATGCCACGCACGAGTTTGAGGCTCACGGTCAAGGAGAAGGTGGAGCACCAATGGAGCACCAATGAGCAATATAAAATGTAGAGCTAGATCCGAATGTGGTGTAGGTGATCAAACAATGGAAGGAGGAATAGTGGATACATCACAATGAGGTTTAATTGGCATTAATGCTGCGTATCCTTGGCCATCGGTACCAGATCAAGCCACCAAGGAGCTGCTTACACCATATATGTTGCACACAATTGGTTCATAGATTGAAGTTTCCACAAGTCTTCCATCTTGTTTGTCACCCATTTCTTTTTGGTGCCAATGGTCTATCCCTAAGCATGTTAAGGCTTCTATGACATGCGAGCATTCCAAAAAGATTGGCCATCCAACTTTGAAGATGACTTGTTTGATCTAGTCTAGAAATTTTCTCCACACGTGTTTGGATGCGGATGAAGTTGAGTCAAGGTAAAATGTTGAATATGGGTCAATTTACACTCAACCGAGTCCTCAATGACCAAGAACTCGGTTTACATTCCCAAGGAACCAATCAATGAGTGTTCAATAGAACATGGCACACAATGGAAGGTTTAGTAGTGATCCAATCCATTTCTATAGTTGCAGAATATTTCGGGTAGGATATAGGAAATCAGTTCACTGAACCACAAAGTTGATTAGGAGGTCCAAGCATTACTTGGGTCTAGAGTATGAATTAGAAGGGGCTCACTCTTTTGCCTTATCACTCTGTCATGAGCTGATTGTCAGAGAGATCCTTGTTACTTTGAGAGAGAGTTCTAATTCTTGAGTCAAGGTGAGCACCTGTGATCACATGCATGAATTGTTGCATGAGCACTATTGTAGCCTATGGCTATTGGTAATGGACCAACGCCCATTTTGCCTTAATATAAGGAAGGTTATGCTTTGAGTGTGTTCAATTCATGCTGAATTGCTCATTACATATGCTCTTTCTCTTCCACTCATCTTCATACAGCTTTGCCCATGTGGCACAAAATCTCAGTTAGTTTTTCTTACCTTGCACCAAGTAGGCAGATGCACAAAACAACTCTGCAAGTGCAAGAGAGGGCATTTGCACTATGCACTAGCATTGTGCTTCAAAGCACCATGTACACGAGTCAACAAGGGGTAAGGGGAAAAGATTGTCAACATTCCATGCATTATTTTGTGTGGGAATTGATGGTGTAACTTCATTCTACATCATGCAGTCAACATAGAAGATCCACATTTCTTGTAGTGGTGTTGAATCTTTCCTTTCTATCTCTCTTTTGAAGTTCGTAAAAATGGGAGGGATCCTTGTCTTTTATGGTGGGATAGATGAAAAGTCACAAGATTATTTAGTTTTATTTAAGCATCGTTGCATTGCACTTAATTTGTTGATGGAGAATAAATGCATCATGGCTATACATATCTTCATGGAGGGCATTTCAATGTTTGGTTTGGAAGCAAGCAATGGAGATTCAACAGAGCTTGTCATTCTTACTACAACATTTGTGGACCATTTGGCTAGAAGGAAGACCCCATGTGTGTAAGTGCAAGTGGCCCAATGAAGGCAAGAGGCTAGAGAGATAGCAAGTCAATACATGGATTGAGCAATCGATGTTCACAATTTGACTTGTGGCATTAAGGTGGAGCCGTGAGCTCAGGGGCCCCAACCTTGAGTCACCTAGCCACTCCAAGGACCTCTCCCCAAAAGATGGATATGGGGTATTAGAGGTCCTCTCAATCAAGGCTTCTTAGAGTAACCTTGATATTTGGGTACACTATTTGTATATGGGGTTATGCCCTTCACATATTTGCCATGTGTCAATATCTCCTTGCATCTCATGTACTCAATCATGATTGCACACTTCCTAACAAAAGATGCCCAATACCATGGAGCAAGCAAGGATTATTGTGGCAGGAATTCTATAGAATCTCTGAAGATCAAGCATTCCCGCCTATACCCCTTCCCCCTCTATGTTGGAAGCCAAGGCATAGTAGTTTAGATTTGCCATGCCACATCCTCTTCTCCCACAATCTATTCCACATTCCACATTGTATTTCTATTCCCTAATCTATCCTCTGCTTCCCCAATCTGTTTCCATTCCACATTGTCTTTCTATTCCCCAAATGTTGAAATTTTACTTTAGGACCTTGCATAGGTGATGAGAGAGCTTCGATTTGAGATCATAGATTTGAAGACTAAGGATACAAAATCTTCTCATGATTAAGTCAAAGATACCTTTCATGGTTGCAATTCAAACTCTAGGAGAAATATAACATTGAGTGGAAAAGTTAGATGTGGAAGGGATGATGGGATCCCTCTCTTAGAAGAGCTAGAAGAAGAAATGATAGAGGTATGGTTCTCCTGTCCTTATGCAATGAAACACATCTCTCAAATGGGAGATTCATTGGATCATTTCTATGGTCCATCTGTATGTCTCATTGGAGATGTTGTCTACACACGTATTTCTTCAAGTGATCCAATGCCAACCGCTATGATGGATGCTACTTCTCTGGGATTTCAATTTTAGAATCATACATAAACCTAGGAAGAATCAATGTGGTATCGATCGGTTACTCAGAGTTTGAGTGGAGATACCTACACCCTTAATGCAGTATGTTTTGAGTTTCACAAAGGTCTTCCTTAAGGATGCAAGTTCTAGTCCCACATTGTTATTTTAAAGGCTGCTTTCTATGTCGCAATGCATGCCTTTACTTTCCTTTGCACCCTTTGTGCCCATGTTTTGAGTGTGTAGCGGCTTAGTCACTACAAGCTACCTTCCTCTTGCATGTGGAAAGTGGAAAGTGCCTTAAATTGATGTTCCTCAAGGCCCTTAAGTCATTATATTGTAAACGACAAGGTTATCCGATTGAGTTTGCTAGGGGCCTTAGCATGGGGTAGTTTAGGAAGGGAATAGGATGCGTTTGGAATTCGTGCTCTATGCCCATGCGATTCCTACCGTATTCCCATTCCCATTGAAAGGCTATTAGGTTGGATTGGCTAGGTAAACCCTAGTAAGGGCCTTAACATATGAGTTGGTTTACGAAGGGAACAAGATGAGCCTCCCCTATACTTTTAAGCAAATGTCCTCTAGGTTTAGGATGGGAAATGAACTGCCTTCATAGAAAGAGGATGGATTAATTCATAGAAAGGGGATGGATCAGTTCATAGAAGCAATGAATCGATTCCCATCCTGTCAAACTCATAGGTTGGGTGTGTCTTTGATGAATGAAAAAGTGTTGTGGGGAGGAGGAAGTCCCCTTAGAGGCCGTCCCCATACCCCCCATTACACCATTCCAATATAGGGGTGGCATTGAATTTGGGGGGGGGGGGGGGGGCTCATGTGTCAGTCATTGGACTAGCATGTGGCAATGTTGCGGTCATGGCCCGTTGCTTGCAGATTAGTTGGTTTTCACTTGGGGCATGGGGACATGGCCTAGAAGCTGTGCACAACCCTTGTCATGCCTCTTAGACCACTTTCTGAAGAAGGGGGTGTAGCCGTCTCCATAGTTAGCGATGTATGGCCTCTGCCCCTGCTCCTCGAGATCTACGACCTCTACTGCTGGTGCTGTGCCCCAAACTTGCTTCAGGGTTAGGTTTTTGCCAACATAGGCTTCACACACAGTTTGCTTGTCACAGAGGCAAGGGGGTGGAGAGTCTTGAATCAAAGAGTGGGGGGGGGGCAAAGAGACCGATAGTGTTGGGCACGAACCCGGAGAGAAGAGGCTCTGCCTTGGGGAGGGGGGGGACGAAAGCTAGGGTGTGGTATAATGGTAGCTAGTGTGGTGTGAGGCGGGTGCATTATCAAGTTGTAAAGATGAAGCTAGTGATGGGAGTTCCTTCTCGTTCTCCTTCTTCTTCTTCTTTGGTTGCCTGTTTGTCTGCGAGACTTCGGAGCTCCTTGTCGTTGTCCAGCAGCCACAGCAGCAGCTTCTTGTCTCTCGCCCACTTCCATAGCCATGGCTCCAGCCATATCTGTCGTAGCTCTAGCACTCTTCTCGTTCAGTGCTCCTCTCGTCCCAAAAAGAAGTGCACCGCTCACCACGTCAAAACTCGCCCCAAAAAACATAGCCTTTCCGACAAAAACCGCAAGCCTTGCCGTTACCCCCGCCCCCCCAAGGCCCCTCCCATCATAGGCCTCGGCTGGGTTGACCTCGTCGCCTCCGACAGCGCGGTTGCTTCGCCTGTCGCTGCTGAGTCCCCCTCAGAACCGTCTTTGGTATGTCGTCCATCTCGTCGCATTGTTTCTACTTCCTTGTGATATTTTGGTTATGCTTGCGGTGATCTTCAGAACTTGAGTTTATGGAATGGATTTTATATACCTAAAGATGGTACTTTCTGCCTGTGAGTCTGCTTAGTCTTTCTTTGTATCTTTGCTTTCAGGTTCCCTCGTAACGAAAAAGGCACTGCCGACAATTTCATAGAAAGTGCAGGCAACTACAGAACTCAAGGCCTTGAGGAGGAGTCAGAGCTTTTTGTCTCAAGGCAGTGTCTGTCTCTGTATTGCCATAATCTGTGTACTATCTTCTAATCACATTCCCACAGAGGCGCTACGCTTGTGCCTGTAACAGTTCTCTCTCTCTCTCAAAATTGCTTGGCCGTTCAATGTGTTATCATATAGCATGCTGTAGAATTTCAACCTCAGAATGGCAGAGGAATTTTTCTGTTGTTTGGAAACGAGTCTTAGCTGTTGCTTTATAGATGGGCTGCTGTTAAGAGCGTTTTGAGTACGTTTGCCTGCTAATCTTCCATCTTTTCCTCTCAAAAGAAAAATAGAGGCAAGCTCAAATGATGTGCTGGTGTGATGTAGAACAAAGTACTACTTTTTGTAGGGTTTCTGGCTTGACTTCTCGCATTAAGTCTTTGTGAGTCGAACTTGTTAACAGGAAAATTAATAATTCTTGCATAGATTGGGGTGTTTGCTGTCTTTTTTTAACTTGAGATCATACTGCTCTGGTCAGTTGGAAGAGTTGCACGATGCCCTCCTTCTCACTGTAGGGGGTGTGAGGTTCCTCGTAAAGCTGGCCTAGCTTTGTGTGGTTACGCAGCTGACTGAGGAATCGATTTGTGATGTTATGGGTTGTTTGGTGAGAATGCTATGATTTTTATGATTTTATTTGGAATATATCAACGAACCCACTGCCATGACTGGTTTATCGCAAGCTGGACGTGCATCTCCATAAGTAGTTTCCAACAGGTTAGGCTTAATCGATTTTCAGTATGCTGGCCTTCTTGCCTTCAAATGATTGGGTTACCTCTGCTCTCCTGAATTTGAGACCATGAAAATAGACCGGATTGGCCTGGAATTGATTTGTATCTCTTATTGAATCGCAGTGAAGGTTGTATTTTTGGTCTAATATATATTACTTTACTGTATTGTCTTGCGTTCACTCATGACCTAAGAATCCTGTCATTGGTCCAACTCTACTCGATTTAGTCCTTGCTCTTGTGATGTTGAAAATAAGTTCTGCATATGTTCAAGATTTTCGTGCTTTTTGAAACATATTGGCATCCTCTATGGTTGTGTTACGTGAGGGTCTCTTCGCTTCATGCTTTATGATGTGCTTTAACGGTACATGCATCATATTTGGGGCATTCTTGTTAGTTTGGCCTCCTTGGTTGATAGCGCAATTTTAATCAAAACTAAGCAGCATTACTAACTACTCACATTGTTCTTTGACACTTAACAATCACAAGTGGCTTACTACCAAATTGATTCGAGGCATTTGTTTGAGAGGAAGGGTAAACTCCCACATATAAGGCCCTCATATGAGGAGAGCATAGGGGAATGACACGTGTAGCAGGATAGAGGAATGATGAGGGGCAGCACCTTGGCTGCCATATTGGCAGTGTGCGTACATCCATCTTAGTTTTGTTTGTGATCCACCTAGGACCACCCATGGGCTCTTGTATTGGGCAGGCAGTCTGCTATTGCACAGCCCCTTTGGTAGGGCGGATGAAGCTGCAGCAGTGTCACTACGTGGGCAGGCCTTGACCTGCAAACTGGGCCATTTATAGGCCTGATGATCAGCAGATTGTGGACTGCTTAGTCAAGGTTGACCAGCCTGGTATAAAGCCACAGACTGGTCGGCCAGATCCAAGGAGCCTGGGGTGCAGAAGCAGACAGTCTTTTGATTTCAGTTACCACTTCCTCGTCTAGCTCTAGCAAAGATGAAGATGGGCAGCAGTATGATGCAGAAAAGGTTCTAAAAAGAACAGAAGCTCTGGCGAAGATGAAGATTGGCAGCCGAAGGATGCTGAAAAGGTACTGGTAAGCAGAGATTCCAGCAGGCCCCAGCTTGGGTGGTGCCTCTGCATCCAACTGGCCCTAGCTTGGGTGTAGGGCTCAACACTGGAGCAGAGCTCCTTCCTCAGCCTTTGAAGATGTCAGTTGGAGGCACACAGCTATATGAGAGCAAGAGGCTGGGCAATACTTAATGTCCTCAAATGTACAGTAGAAAGACATTGGCTATAAGTGCGGTGTAGGTTGTCTTTTTTAGAGTTGTATATCATGTGGTCCCATTCGAGGACATATTCATTGAAGTGTTGGTTGAGTGCACATATGTGGAGTAGGATCCATATCATAAAGTGATCTTGTGGGCTCATTTGGTTGTCTTTTTTGGAGTCAGTTGTGTTATTGGTGCGGTGTAGGTTGTCTTTTTTTTTGGAGTCGTATATGATGTGGTCCCATTTGTGGACATATTCATTGAAGTGTTGGTTGAGTGCACATATGTAGAGTAGGATCCATACCATTAAGTGATCTTGTGGGCTCATTATCTATATTGTCCGATGTGCATAGTGGTTTGGTCTTGGCCTAGTAAGCAAAGCCTAGTCACGGACTCTAATATGGCACCAATGTCAAGAAGGTCATGTGTGCTATAAGAACCAATGGGTGACAGCTAGTGAAAAACCTGGGGGCCTTGCAAGATGAAGTAACCTTGGATTGATCTAGTTCGTTAATGCAATATCAAGTCTTCCAAGCAAGTATCTCAGTCCTATAGATTCAATCATTTCGTGTACTAACTAGCAAGTGGTGCATGAGTGGAGAGTGGTGAGGGATCTTTGTGAGACCTTTAACACAAGGTAGATAACTACTCCCAAATCAGTTGCTCCCCATGATGGAGTGGCAATCTATGCCTTGGATGTAGTAATATATCAAAGCTAATGTGGATGAGAAGGCCTTTGTTGCAAGCAATGATAGGAAGTTAAGGCTTACGTTTGGACAAGATAAGCCTAGTAAGAGGTTTGATGGGGACTCTTGAAAGAGTAAAGATGAGAAATCCTTCTATTGGGATATGCTTGGACACAAAGCATGTAATTGCATGACAACCAAAAAAGAAACTGGTGTTTGAGAAATTGTTCTTGACGGCTGACATGAGTATCCTTGAGATAATTGTGCAAATGTTTGGGAATGGGGCTTTCGTGCATACAATCAGATTTCTTTGTATAGGTGTGGGACATCTTTTGTATTGTGGTGTCGTCGGGACTCAGCGGCAGGTCGAATTCACACACCCTCTCACACACTCACTCGCCTCAACCACCAAGCTAGAACCCACCTTGGTTGAGCTTTCCAACATTGTGGAGGAAGAAGACACAAAGGCGTTCTTGCTAAATGAAGCCTTCAAGAATAGTTAAGCTTAGAATGTTACAAGTTTGTGAATCAGAGGATAGTGAAGAATAGGATGGCACTTTGGAGGGGTGTTTGGCTTTGTTGCAATTGCTACAACATAGGATGTAGGCTTAAGGTATGCATTTTGAGTTTGAATTTATGAATTCAATGGATTTCTTTGGAGTATTTGGTTGGCTTGTATTTTTTCGCAAGGAGAGGTAGGTTAAAGACCAATGCTTCAATGCAATTGATGAGCAAATTACAAAGAAAGTACTTGGAGACAAATAAAACAACACTGAAGACTAATGATAGCTGAAGAAGAAATATATATCACCAAAGGAACTCAATACAAGATAAGAGATATCTAAGAAAGAAACTGTGGAGGGAGCAAACAGCAGTCCTCCAGAACAACCAACTGAAGTGGGCTTTGCACTAGCTCCACTAGCTGGAACTGAACCAGATCTGGGTTAGCAACCTGTTGCCAGAAGAGCAAAGGTTTGCTGCAGATCTGGAGGAAATAGTACAATAGTAGAGAAATAAGTTGATGCTGATCTGGAGCAGCAACAGGAGAGCATGATGAAGCAGAGACAGAGGAGGCAGAGATGCTGGAGCTGAAGCAGAGGAGGTAGAGATGTTGGAGTTGAGGCAGAGGAGGCAGAGATGCTGGAGCGGAAGTAGGAGTGGAGGCAGAGATGTTGGAGTTGAGGCAGAGGAGGCAGAGATGCTGGAGCAGAAGCAGGAGTGGAGGCGGAGGATTCTGGAGAGGATACAGGAGTGGAGGCAGAGGTGGCAGAAATGTTGGAGCACAGGTGTGCAGCAACCTGTTCCAACAAGAGGTGGGTGAGTAGCCAGGGGGCTACTGCCTTTTATAGGCCTGACCCATCTGGTCGACCAGTTCTGGTCGGTCAAGTCGGCCAGTTCTGGTCGGTTAGTTATGGCCTTTTTGGCCATTTGTTTGGCCTTGGTTACTGTGTTTGGAGATTTACCAGTTTTGGCCTTTCTGGCCATTTGTTTGGCCTTGGCCTCTGCATTTGGAGATTGCCTATCTTAACACCCCCTCTCAATGTCCAAGGTCGAATGGTTCCAGGGGTGATCTATCTTCTTCATCAGCCTTTAAAAAAAAAAAAAAGAGGGTTTTCATTTAGATGGAGATGCCTACAAAGTAGGTTTTCATCTTCGCTAAATGCCCAGTAGTGATGGTACAATCATAAACTACAAAAAGAGAGGTGCTTAAGGAGTGCCCTCGCAGGGGATTTGTTCACTTCCTTAAGCACTAGTATACAAACACTGCTAAGGAGAAGGAGGCGGTGCACCAATCCCAAGCCATGGGCTAAGATGCTCAAGAATAGGTCGGTTAATCGGCTTGGTAAGAATGTCAGCATGATTATCGGCAACTGGAACATATATCAATCGAATAGTACTCAATTCTACTTGCTCGCGAGTAAAATGAAAGTGTACGCCAACATGTTTGGTGCGGTTGGAGAAAATGGGATTGCCGGCGAGAGCGATGGCACTTTTGTTGTGGACATAGAGGACCGTTGGTTCAGTACAAGGAAAGTGTAGCTCTACCAGAAATTGCCGGAGATATATGGCCTCTGTGGTACAATCATACAAGGCTCGGTATTCAGCCTCAGGAGAAGATCCAGCAACAGTTTCTTGTTTACGGTTGGACCAAGAAATAGGTGCCGAGCCGAACGAGAAAATGTAGCCACCGTGAGAACGGCGATTGTCCGAGTTGCTAGCCCAGTCGGAATTAGAGTATCCCTGTAGTGTTAGTCCTGGTCTGAAATGTAAACCATAAGAGTAAGTACCACATATGAACCGCAAGATACGAATACATGCATGCCAATGAGTGTGCTTGGGTTCATTAAAGTACTGACTGAGAATAGAAACTGAGTAAGAAAGATTCGGATGAGTGTGAATGAGCCAGAGCAGCTTGCCAACAACCTGACGATAGAGATGTTCATCAAAGGGAGGAGACTCCAAGTCCTTTGAGAGCTTGACTGTGGGATCCAAGGGAGTGGCAGCTGACTTAGGCTCGTGGGGGATGATCTGATCAAGGAGTTGAAGAGCATATTTCTGTTGAGAACTACATATACCACTAGAATGTTGGACAACTTCCATGCCCAAGAAATAGGAGAGAAGACCGAGATCGGTCATCTCGAATGTGGTGCTGAGTTGTGTTTGAATGAATTGAAGTGTGGTGGTGGTAGAGCCCAAAAGCAAAAGATCATCCACGTAAAGTAAGATAAAGCAGACCCCCTCTAAAGATTGATGTATATATGAATTCGGATCAAAAGGAGTGGAATGAAACCCATTAGTTTTGAGAAAGGTGTCTATTCGGTGGAACCAGGACCGACGTGCTTGTTTAAGCCCATAAAGAGCTTTGCGGAGACGGAATACCTTATTTTCAGGGCCAGGAGGAGAAAAACCTAGTGGGGGAGCTACATCGACTTCCTCATCGAGGTAGCCATTGAGAAAGGCACTCTTGACATCCATCTGATAGCTAGACCAGCTGTGATGAGCGGCTAGGGTGAGGAGAAGGCGAAAGGATGTTAATCGAGCAGTAGGGGCAAAGGTTTCCTCATAATCGGTACCATGTTTTTGGCGAAATCCTTGCACTACTAAGCGACCTTTGTACTTTTCTAGTGTTCCATCTGCTTTGAGTTTTGTTCGGAAGATCCACTTTGTTCCTATGACCTTTTTGTGACTGGGTCTATCGACCAAAATCCAGGTCTCATTGCGATCAATGCTCTCAAGCTCCTATTCCATGGCACGATGCCACTCAGGATGTTGAACTGCCTCCTGCCAAGTGGCAGGTTCAGAAGGTATGATATAGGCTCTCGTAAAAATGGAGGCAGTGGTAGTGGAAGAAGCTCTCCGGGTAGAGCGTCGAGGACCGGGAGGAGGAAGTTCTAAGGAAACAATCCCGGAATCCTTCATAGTTTGTCGATACCAGCATGGCAGCGGGTCGTGAGAAGAGGATCGAGGAATGGGAGAAGCAATGGGTGGAGAGAAAGAAGTTTCGGGGGGAGAGAAAGAGGTTTCGGGGGGAACAGGAGTAGGTGCGTCATCAGTAGGGAGAATAGAGGAATTTTTTAGGACATCTCTTTCATTGAAGACCACATCACGGCGAACCAAAACTTTGTTTGTGCGAGGATCAAATAAGCGATAAGCTTTGGCTTCCGCTGAGTAGCCAATGAGAAGTAGAAGTTCAGCACGAGGTTCTAGTTTACCATGAGTATCATTGGGAGTATGAGTGTACGCGTGGCATCTAAAGATGCGGATATGAGAAATAGAGGGTCGGTAGCCATAGAAAGCCTCAAAAGGCATCATGTTCAGGATGGGCTCAATAGGGCAATGATTAAGGAGATAGACAGAAGTGTTCATGGCTTCTGGTCGACGTTCGGGCAACTCGATTGCAAAAAGCATGGAGCGTGCCATGTTCATGACTGTGCGCTGTCTCCTTTCGACACGAGCATTTTGGGAGGGCGAATTGGGAGATGTAAGATGGCGTTGGATACCATGCTCGTGAAGGAAGTGAGTGAATTCATGGGAAATGAATTCACCACCATTATCACTACGAGCAATTCCAATAGGCTTCCCCATTTGATTCATGACCAATCGAGCCCAAGTAGCAAAGAAGGAAAAAGTGTCAGATTTCTCTTTCATGAAGAACACCCATTGATATCGAGAGTAATCATCCACAATTAAGAAGAAATATTGTGAGCCATTCAACGAAGGAACATGAGATTTGCCACTAATATCGAGGTGGATTAGACGCAATATCTCACTGGCTCGAGAAGTGGAATGAAAAGGAAAAGGAGTTTGGCTTTGTTTGCCTAATTAGCATGGATGGCAAATATCTTTGGCTTGCGAAAATTGAGGTAGGCTGTTAACCAAATGATCCTGAGACATTTCATATAAAGAGTCGTAGGACAAATGTCCCAGACGATAATGCCACAATTGTTCTGTGTCAGTTGGATCTTTCAGGATAGAAAGACCATGAAGTTGATGAAACTCAGAGCCGGTATTGGAAGGAGTCACAAGAAATTGTGTCATGAGGTACAAACCATGAGGTTGGGCTTCGCCCCGAGCTAAAAGGAGTCCCGATGTCTCATCTATGATTTCAACATGCATCTTTGTAAATAGTACTGCACGGCCAAGAAGGCAAAGTTGATGGACGGAAAGAAGATTGACCCCTAATTGGGGGACATAAAACACTTGATCTAACTGAGCAAGATTGGGGCCTTTGTCGGTATCAAATGTGATTGAACCAATGCCACGAATAGGAGCGATAGGGTTATTGCCACAATGGACTCCCCCTGTTGCCGGTTGGCAAGAAATGAAGAGATCACAATGAGGGGTCATATGATGAGTGGCTCCACTATCCACAATCCAAGGGGCTTTAGGGCCACATGGAAGAGTATGAAAAGCTGATCCAGATATGGATGGGGAGGAGTCAAGCTTGGTGATATGGATCCAGGCTTGAGAATTGAAGTCTAGAGAATCTCCAGTGGACCAGTCAAATAGGCCTTCAGGAGTGATGAAGGGAGGGGATGGGGTGAAATGATTAGTGACATGGCCCTGTGGTCTCCAAGGGCCAGCGTTAGGTGGAGGAGGACCACTCCTAGGGCAACAACGAGGTGGCAGAGGAGTCGTGGTGGGGGGCTATGGGAGAATGCCTTTGGCTTTGGAGCGACATTCGTCATCAACATGCCCAACTTTCTGGCAATGTTGACAAAACCGATTCTTTTTGAGAAGGTTGTGCCGGGCGGGTTTAATACCACAGGAGTTATTGGAGTTAGGAGTGGGAGAGGGCTTCCTGGAGCTGAGTTGATCTTTTTGAATCTCGGAGAGAAGAGCCCCCTCTGAAATAGGAACACTATGTTTTTGCTGGACCTGAGAGTAGAGACGAGCATAACGCAAGAGTTGACATTCGAACTCATAAAAAGTAGGAAGGGAGGGTTGAGAAATGATTTGCTACATAAAACTAAAATACTTGGGCGGGAGTTTGTTCAAAAAGAAAGTAACTTGGTCATCCTCGGATTTGGGAGGACCAGTTGTGGCAAATTCAGCAATTAACCGCCGGTAGTTTGCCAGTTTGACCTTAATCAGCAGTGATCTGGAATTGCTGGAGATCATGGTCAAGATTGATGTGACGAGTATGATCTCAGGCCGCATAGCGGTCAGTGAGATGTGTGTTGAAAAATAGAAGGGAATGAATCGCTCAAGCCTCCAGCCAAGATCTCTCCCGCTCTTCTTGACACTCAACTCAGATAACTGATCACAGATGCAATAAACACTCACTCAGTGATAACTTAAACAGAGAGAGAGAATATATTCATCCACCGGATGGTGGGCATAAAAATGACTCCAGGGGAGCAATACAAAACTCAGCTAAGTGCTGAAGAGAACTGATGGAACTCTCTCTGTTAGACTAGACTAGCTCTGAGTGTACAGCACAGCCTATGACTGAGGCTTTCTGTCCTGCACTGGATGCTGGATTGAAGGAAAGAGTGGGCCTTTTATAGGCACTACCCAGGCCTTCTGGACTGGCCGACCAGTAGGGTTGATCCCCTGATGGTGGCCGACCAGAATGTTCTAGAAATCCGACCAAGGTCGGCCCTGGTCGGTGGCCTTGGTTGGGCCGACTGGCCCTGCCACAGGCCCCTATAAAAGGGTGCCCTGTTCAACTAGTCCATGGGACTGTTGATGCTTCTAGGGAGGCACAAGACCCCCCCTAATTCTCTGCTATTTGCAGACAGCAACCAGCTCGTGTGCTAGTTGCCTATGATGTCTGTCTGGGTCTCTCTTTCCCATCCCTCCTACCTCTCACTGCCCCTTGTCCCCTCAAAACGGGGGCTCATAGGTGGGCACAGTGAGTCTCTAACACCCCCCCTCAATGTCACAACTGTGGGCACATCCCCATGCGTTTGATGAGGTGCTCCATCTGTTCTCGAGGGAGTGCCTTCGTGAAGAGGTCGGACAAGTTGTCGGTAGTCGGGCAGTAGATAAGCTCGATCACGTCGTCGATGATGAGCTCTCGAACAAAATGGTAATGAACTTCGATGTGCTTGGTCCGCACATGGTACACTGGATTCTTAGCAATAGCTATGCAACTCTGATTGTCGCACATCAGCACTGTCGCATCCTCCTGACACACGTCCATGTCCTCCAGAATCCACCTCAACCATAGTGTCTCACAAGCTACTGTACACGCGGCTCTGTACTCTGCCTCTTTAGATGAAAGGGCCACTGTGGGTTGCTTTTTACTTAGCCAAGAGATGGCACCAGTTGCAAGTAAGAAACAATGTTCTGTTGTCGATCTTTTGGTGTCAGCATCACCTGCCCAATCATTGTCACAGAACCTGCCTAGTTCGATGCCTTTGGTGTAGGTGATCCCATAGGTGCAAGTACCCTTTAGATACCTCAGCACCCATAAACCTGCATACCAATGACTCTTCGTGGGAGAAGCAGAGAACTGGCATAATAGCCCAACTGCATAACAAATATCAGGTCGAGTATTGGTAAGGTAAAGCAAACTTCCTACCAATCGTCGATACAAGGGAGTGTCAACCGGCTAAGATGTGTCATGAGCACTTTTAGCTTGAGCCCTAGCTTGAGCCCGACCTCCATGGGAGTTAATGCTGTTCTGCAATCCTCCATCTGAAATCTCTTCAGAATTTCTCTGTAATATTTCTCCTATGAAATGAAGATCCTGTCTTTGGCCTGCTTTACTTCAATCCCAAGGAAGTAATGTAATAACCCAAGGTCAGTCATCTCAAACTCAGACATGAGTAGCTCCTTAACCTGTGAAATCTTCTCGACATGATCACCTGTCAAGATAAGATCATCAACATAGAGGATGAGTACTAGTCACAATCCCTTCTCAATAAACAAAGGTTTGCCTCAGAAGGACTCCAACTGAGCCCTATCTTCTGAAAGAATATATCAATCCTTTAGTACCAAGCTTTGGGGGCCTGTTTCAGCTTGTATAATGCCTTCTTCAACCTGCAGACCTTTAATGGGGACCTTGATCTTGAAAGCCCGGTGGCTGCTCCACGTATACCTCCTCCTCCACCAGGGTTCCATTAAGGAATGTAGACTTCACATCCATTTGAAAAATAGGCCACTGGAATTGGGCAGCAAGAGCAATCACTATCCGGATAGTAACCATGCGGGCAGTGGGAGCAAAAGTTTCATCAAAATCCATGCCTTCAGTTTGAGCAAAGGATTTGTATTTAAGTTTGTATACCCACTTAGTGCCGATAACTTTTCATCGTAGGGGCCCCTAAGTCCCATGTATTGTTCTTCAGGATAGCATCCATCTCTGCCTTCATGGCAGCCTGCCATTCTGGATTGTCCTTCGCCTCCTCAAAGGTCCTTGGCTCATCAAGCAGAGCCACCAAAGCAAAATTCACGGATGGGGCCTTTTGAAGATGTTGAGACCGACGCAATCTGGAACTACTACTCTCAGGTAATGCGGTGACCCAAGACTCTTCCAATGTCCATAGGTACCATTGGGGCAACCTTTTCTGCTTCTCTGTGGAAGGAGGAATGGGAACTTCTTTTGGAACATCCTGCTCTTCCTGAGTATCTTGTGGAACATTAGCTTCTGATTTTGCCACCTCTTGGATGGTCAACCTGGGACGGGGTGGGTTTGGGGGTTGAACAATCTCCTCCTCCTCAATATGAGGCTCCTCCTGGGGTTCAGGTTCCTTTTCTGTGAAGACAACATCCCAGCTGATGAGTATTTGCTTCTTTACTGGGTCGAAGAGGCGGTAGGGCTTGGATTCTTCACTATACCCAACAAAGCTACATAGTCTGCTCCGGGAATCAAGCTTGGTCCTGTCTTCCTTGTGCACATGTACCCATGCGTTAGAACCAAAAATGAGAAGATGAGTGATAGAGGGCTTCTTACCATAAAATGCCTCATATGGAGTCTTGTCCTTGACGGCCTTCATCTTGGTCCGGTTGAGAATGTGTACGGCTGTATTGATAGCTTCACTCCAATAGGCTTTAGAAAGCTTCCTCCCTCGAAGCATAGCAAGCCCTGTCTCTGTGGTGGTTCTATGCTTTCTCATGGCTACCCCGTTTTGCTGAGAAGTATGTGCTGTGGTGAGTTGTTGCTTGATCCCATGCTTGCGACAAAATGTGTTGAACTCACTTGAGGTGAATTCTCCCCCCCTGTCTGTGCGGAATGTCTTGACATCCTCCCCTATCTCCTTTTCAACCCTGGCCTTCCAGTCTTTGAATTTCTTGAAAGCCTGAGACTTTTTAGCCAAACAATATACCCAGGTCATTCTACTGAAATCATCCACAAAGAGAAGTGAGTACCTGGATCCTACCCACGATGTTGTAGACATTGGACCACAAATGTCGGCGTGAACCAACTCAAGTGGTTTGCTGGCCCGAAACGAGGCCTCTCCTGGGAACTTATCCCTGTGCTGCTTGCCTTCTAGACAAGCCCTACAGACATCATCCTTGCCTGTAATTGGTGGAAGTCCACCAACCACCATCTTTGACTTTGACATTTCAGCCAAGATTCAATAGCTGACATGACCGAAGCGCTCATGCCAAAGTTTGGACTTTCCGTTGTCTTCATGAACCAACATTGCACTGAGACGGTATAGTCCATTCTCTTCAACGCCTTGAGCCACCAGCTGCCCATTGCCTTTGGATGTTACGGTGACCTTGCCATCTTGAAAGAGAAATGCCATGTTGTTTTTGTCCATCTGACTTACAGACAGTAAATTCTTGCAAAGGTTGGGTACATAAAGTACTCCAGAGATATCCTTCTCACCCGCCGTTGTAATGAAAGGAATGCTACCGATGCCCTTCACAGGACATGTTCGACTATCCCCGACAGAAACTTTGGAATCTGGGTGTGTACTTTCCATGGTTTTGAACCAAGTCCTTTTGTTGGACATGTGCTTGGAAGCACCACTGTCAACATACCAACCCTCTTTACCTTCACTGACTGCATATGTTAAACAATGTTCACTGAGTAAAAATAACTGTCCAGTCGTAACATTGGCAGAATCATTCTTAGGCTCTTCTGTGAAACCTACCCATAACGAACCAACTTCGAAGCGGTTGAGTACTGCACCCCAGATGGTGAGAGTCCTTGGCTTCTCTCTTCTGCTTTTGATCCGCCTTCTTCTTTCGGCATTCTTTGGCGGAGTGGCCAAGCTTTTCAAAGTAAAAGCACTTCATTTTCTTCTTGCGTTCAGTGTCCTCTGATTTCTTGGAATCCTTTGGCTTGCCTTTTCCAGGCTTGTCTTTGGCAACTAATGCCTTCTTGTCGGTTTGCATAAAGAGTTTCTCTCTAGCCTCCTCTTGAAGCAGGAGTGGACCAAGCTCCTCAAAGGTGATTGGCTTAGTCCATTGACCCGCAATGACCGTAGTCACAAAACTTTTGAAACTCCGTGGCAATTTGTGGAGTGTGAGCATTGCCAATTGACTCGTGTCCACCTTCTGACCAATCGCTGCGAGCTGGTGCCGCACAACTTTCACCTTTGTCAGATGATCATGCACACTATCACCCTCATTCATATCAAGATTATAAAGCTGATGCTGAAGTGTAATGATACGAGCTGTATTATCAGTTTCATACAGCTCCTTCAGTATGGCCCACGCCTCTGAAGGCATCTCTGCCAACTGGATATGAGGAATCACAACATCTGCTGTCGTGCCTATAAGCATTGCTAAGGCTTGAGCATCCCTCTCCTCCCATGCACAGAGTTCATCTGCATCTGCTTCAACTAAAACTTCACCTCTTTTGTCCACAAGGTCCTCCGGCTTCTCTTCGGTCTCATTCACAATCTTCCACAATCTCCGTGCCAACAGATGGCTTCGAATCTTGACTTTCCAGATTGGAAAGTTCATTCCATCGAGTTTTCCAGCTTCACCAAATTGGGGATAAATGAAGAAGGAAGATGACTGGAGAAGGAGGAAGGACAAGCAATGGATGCAGAGGCTTCTGAACGCTGATCCATCTTGGTGAATAGCAAAACTGAATAACTGAAATAGGAATAAATGTACTGACCTTTTGTACTAGCCTAAGCTGAAAACAGAGTCACCTTATTGCCAAGGGACTCCTTCCTTCAGAGAGTGCTTTGATGAGGAAGAGTCGAGAGCCTATAGCTCTGATACCATGTTGAAAAATAGAAGGGAATGAATCACTCAAGCCTCCAGCCAAGATCTCTCCCGCTCTTCTTGACACTCAACTCAGATAACTGATCATAGATGCAATAAACACTCACTCAGAGATAGCTTAAACAGAGAGAGAGAATATATTCATCCACCAGATGGTGGGCAGAAAACTGACTCTAGGGGAGCAATACAAAACTCAGCTAAGTGCTGAAGAGAACTGATGGAACTCTCTCTGTTAGACTAGACTAGCTCTGAGTGTACAGCACAGCCTATGACTGAGGCTTTCTGTCCTGCACTGGATGCTGGATTGAAGGAAAGAGTGGGCCTTTTATAGGCACTGCCCAGGCCTTCTGGACTGGCCGACCAGCAGGGTCGATCCCCTGACTGGTGGCCGACCAGAATATTCTGGAAATCTGACCAGGGTCGGCCCTGCCATAGGCCCCTATAAAAGGGTGCCCTGTTTGTGCAGCCAATCCATGGGACTGTTGATGCTTCTAGGGAGGCACAAGCCACCCCCTAATTCTCTGCTGCTTGCAGACAGCAACTAGCCCGTGTGATGGTTGCCTATGATGTCTGTCTGGGTCTCTCTTTCCCATCCCTCCTACCTCTCACTGCCCCTTGTCCCCTCAAAATAGGGGCTGAGGGGTGGGCACAGTGAGTCTCTAACAATGTGCCCATCGCTTAGAGGCAAGGTCAAAATGCTATAATTGAGAGTGAAATTCAGGCAAAAGACCTTGCATGATTTCAACAATGGTAGTGGCATTACGATGTCGCCACGAGCGAACTACCTGATAAGGATAAACATGAGGATCAGGTTGCAGTTCAGTACCTTGAACGAGTTCCCATAGGTCTTGAGAATCAAACACATGGCACATGAGATTTGACCAAGTGGTATAATTAGACCCGTTAAAACGAGTCATATCTATAAAAGCATGTTTGGCTATTGCAAAGACAGGGTGAGAGGAAGAAAGGGAATGATAGGGAGAAGCAACCAGTGGATGTGTGAGAGGACTCAGAACAGGAGCGGAGTGAGAAGGAGGGAGAGGCGGCACCAGCGGAGGAACAAAAGGATTTGGAGAAGGCCCTGAGGGGAAGGGATAAACATGAGAGGCGGGATACGACATGAGAGGGGAAAAAGGGGCAGCGAGAGAGATAGAGGGAAATAAACTATAGGAGCCCAGTGGCATGGGAGAAGACGGAGGATGAGAAGCCACTGGAGGAAACATGGCAGTAGAAGATATGAGAGGGATGGGAGGGAAGGAAGAATGAGAGCCGAAAGCAAACTCATTGTCTGACGCATTTCTCCTTTCTCTTCTACGAGTGTTCACATGCATGTATGGATCTGTGTCCTCGTGATTACTCGTTCCTATGCCTTGCATAACAGACGGAGTTGCACAAGGGAATAGGGCAACATACCTTGCATTGATTCTTGTGGGATAGGCATTGTCGAATAATCCATTGTCCTCATGCCGGCCTTTCCTCTTTCATCAGGGTATACTTGTTCTTCGTCGGCACCAAACTTGAAATGTTGCTTTGCTTCTTCCGAGTTGAATAGAGGTCCTTGTTGATGTATCGGAGAAAAACGTGGAGAAGAAGAAGCACAAGGTGTGTGGGTACCTGCTTCAAGTTCCTTCCATTTTTGAAATTCAGTAAATTCTTTAAAGAGTTTGGAGAGGTATTCATCACCTTCGATCCTTGAAGACTCTCTCTCGACATATGAGAAGGGTGGTGGTCGAATAGAGGTCGATTCAGGCTGAGGTCGCTTTGAGGAAGAAGGAGAAGACATCTTCAGTTGATGATCTATCTTCCAAGCTTTCCAGGTCAAGGCTCAGGTGGCGATAGGCACACCTTGCTCTGATACCATATAAAGAAAGTACTTGGAGAGAAATAAAACAACATTGAAGACTAATGATAGCTGAAGAAGAAATATATATCACCAAAGGAACTCAATACAAGATAAGAGATATCTGAGAAAGAAACTATGGAGGGAGCAAAGAGCAGTCCTCCAAAACAGCCAACTGAAGTGGGCTCTGTTGGGATATCTCAAGGTGTATGCCTCAGGCACACCTTATGTTTCTATGTGTGAGTGCTAGAGGCACAGTTAGGTGCCCACAAGCACAGTTAGGTGGTGGAAAAGCCACATAGGATGATTGAGAGAATCTAGGAGCAGATTGAGGAGATGATTGTGGAGCTCTGAGGTCATCAGTGATGTCAGTGAGCTTGTATGAGGTGCCTACTTAAGGACCTCACTCTTCTTCATTCCATAAGCAAGTATTCTGAATTTGTGTCAACTCTACTCTTTCCTTTCAGCATTCCAACATGGTATCAGAGCCCTTTGATCCCCCTTGAGCCCATTTCTGCCACATCATCATCTTCTTCTTCATCTTCTTCTTCTCCATTTTCCTCTTTCTTCCCAAAATCTTTGAGAGCTTGGTTCTCCATCTACAAATAGCCATTGCCCAAACCCTCTGAGCTGGAAACTCCTCTAGTATGGGCGAACTTCCACCTGCAAGCAATTGAAGAAAAAACGTCTGTGGTGGCTGCCATTCTCCAAACAGCGAATTTCTTCTATTGCTCAATACTCCCTGCATACTCCGCCATTGCCTGAGCCCTCTTAAGAGTAGATGGGCGACCTCAAGACGAAGATTTTGAGCCATTTTTCAGGTCATTTGGTTCAGTAACGAGGGAGAAATCGTCAAAACTCAGTTTCAGCCTGTAGCAACTCTCCCGGGCAAAAGTGCGCACCATTTCGTCCAACCTCTATGCTGGACCTTCTCTGGTATATGAGCTTTCTTTTGCTTCAGAAAGCCCTCTTTTCCTTGCTTTGAAGAGTGAGCTACAAGCCCTCCAAGTTCAGCTTTTCAGTTTTGACAGTTTTGGACAAGTTTTTGAAGATGATGCTACATAAAATGCTACTCTAGCATTTCTGGTTTTTTAAAGCTTTCAATAACTTCAGTACAAGTGTGGATTCAGTTTTGTTTTGACTTGCTAGACCTGGTTTTGATTGGAAAATGTTTATTTCATCCACTTCTATGAAGCATGTAAAAGGAAGCATCATTGTTTGAAATCTAGTCACTACTATTTGCTACATTAAATGCTTATATTTTGAAGCATTTCAGTTGTTATTCTAAGCCCTGTAAGAGAGAAGACACTACCCAATACTTGGGTTAGAGCCTCTCATGGCTTGCTTATGCCAAATATGTGAAAAGCCAAAACATAAAGCAATGTCTTGTTATGCTACAAAGGATGAAAATGCCAACCTGACTTCCTTATTGAAGATTGCCAAAACAATGGTTGCCAAAAAGGAAGCAAATACAGAGATCTACACTCTCATGGCACTTTTATTTGACTCCAAGTACAAGAAAAAGATGAAGGTCAGACACCTAAGATATGCTTCTCTACACAACTATGGAGATGACAAGATAATTGTTCTCTTGAAGGATATGACTTTCAAATCCACTTGTTCTATCATAGCACCATCTTATAAGGCATTAGACACTGCCCATGTGGTAAGACCTTGCCTTGACATGGATATTTTGCCTCCACAAGATGAGGCATCCCATGAAGATTATGCATTTTAAATCATCTCTATGTATGCTCCAGATCTCTCTTTTTATGTCAAGGTACTCAGCCTGGATAGTCCTCCAAAATGAATGAAAATAAACTATTGTGTTATGTGTGTTTGTAAACACCTCTGGTCACCTTATGATGTAGGCCATGTGTATGTTTGTTCCATGGTACCTCCTACAGACATTGTGTGCATGTACATGTAGGAGAGATAACCATTGGAAGGTCTGTTTGTATCCCTTTCTGTTTACCTTACACCCAAGGAAACCCTTGCTAGCATGAGAACCTAGCCATAGATTTATCCTTGACCACCATGAGATGGCATGAGAAACTATGAGACTAGATGTATCCTTGACATAGCCTGAGGCATTTCCTTGAGGGGGGGTTTGTTGGGATATCTCAAGGTGTATGCCTCAGGCACACCTTATGTTTCTATGTGTGAGTGCTAGAGGCACAGTTAGGTGCCCACAAGCACAGTTAGGTGGTGGAAAAGCCACATAGGATGATTGAGAGAATCTAGGAGCAGATTGAGGAGATGATTGTGGAGCTCTGAGGTCATCAGTGATGTCAGTGAGCTTGTATGAGGTGCCTACTTAAGGACCTCACTCTTCTTCATTCCATAAGCAAGTATTCTGAATTTGTGTCAACTCTACTCTTTCCTTTCAGCATTCCAACAGGCTCTCCACTAGCTCCACTAGCTAGAACTGAACCAGATCTGGTTTAGCAACCTATTGCTAGAAGAGCAAAGGTTTGCTGCAGATCTGGAGGAAATCATACAGCAGTAGAGAAATAAGTCGATGCTGATCTGAAGCAGCAGTAGGAGAGGATGATGAAGCGGAGATAGAGGAGGCAGAGATGCTGGAGCTGAAGCAAAGGAGGCAGAGATGCTGGAGTGGAAGCAGTAGTGGAGGCAGAGATGCTAGAGCTAAGGCAGAGGAGGCAGAGATGCTAGAGCGGAAGCAGGAGTAGAGGCAGAGGATGTTGGAGAGGATGTAGGAGTGGAGGCAAAGGTGGCAGAAATGCTAGAGCACAGATGTGCAGCAGCTTGTTCCAACAAGAGGTGAGTGAGTAGCCAGGGGGCTACTAGCTTTTATAGCCTTTCCATCTGGTCGGCCAGTTCTGGTCGATCAGGTCGACTAGTTCTGGTCGGCCAGTCTTGGTCGGTCAATTATGGCCTTTTTGGCCATTTGTTTGGCCCTGGTTCCTGTGTTTGGAGATTTTCCAGTTTTGGCCTTTTTGGCCATTTTTTTGGCCCTGGCCTCTGCATTTGGAGATTGCTTGTCTTAACACAAATATCTAGAGAAGGTTGCTTCAATGCAATTGATGAGTAATAAACTTCAGCGAATATCTAGAGAAGGTTGCTTTAGTGTAATTGATGAGTGTTAAACTTGGCATTGTGGATTTCTTGATGGTTGTGATGCTAATGAGCCTATAGCCTAGTTGATGCAACGATACTAGTTAGGAGACTTGATTGGACTTCAAGTTAAAGTACTTGGGAAGTCTTGTGAGGTTTGCTCACAAGGAGAGTGCTTGGGAAATAGCTGGTTGCAAAATTGCTACCATTTGAAGGGTGATGCCATGGACCCATTATCTAATAGTGTCGATAATGTGGGGTGGATTCTAGAGGACATGTAACATGCCATCAGAGAGTAGAAACTTGAAGGTATAGATGATGAGATACAAGAGTTGGCACTATATTTGAAGATGATGTCGATGTGCTTTTGGTGCTCATCCTAGAAGCAACACATTCTTCGAGGAGTGGGATGAGGGCTCGTTGAGAAAGAAAGAAAGAAAGTTCTATTAATGTCTCCAGAAGACCTCACGGTTCTATGAGACAAAGCACTCACACCTAGAAGTGACTTGTTACATATGGGATAACCAGAGAGTCGGAGGAGTGTTATCCAGTCCAGGGAGTGCACTAAGCTTGGCTTGTCCCAAGTTATTACAACCAAACCACCGGCTGCGTACGCAATAGGTTGGGGGGGTTAGGGCGCTCGGTTTAGGGGGGGTTGGGGCGTCTGTCAGTTAGGAGGGAGGATGGTTAAGGGGGGGTTTGGGAGTAGGGGTGCAACTGGTTGGGAGGGGGGGTAGTGGCGGTGTTCAGGGGATTTTGGCTAGTTAGGCAGGGTTTTGAGGGGGTTAGGAGGGGATTCGGTTAGCAGAGGGGGAGCCGGTTAAGGGAGGTTGGGGTGGGTGGGGGTGCGGCTATTCAGGGGGGTTGAGGGGACGGGGGGGCTATTGGTTAGGGGGGCCATGTTGTGTGGGAGAGTGGGGTGGGGGGCAGTTGGGTGGTGGGGGTTTGGGGTTGGGGTTTTCAAAAACATGTTTAAATAAAAATGTAAAAAAAAACAAATATTTTTAAAAAATATAAAAATTTTATTTTATCTTAATTTATTTTTATCTACATATATAAATTTGTATAAATTATATATTTTTTAAAAAGTATTTAAATTTTTTATCTTAATTTATTTAAAAAATAAGAACTTTAATTACATCTTACTAAAAGTAATTCAGTGTAAAAAATAAAATTATATAAATTTTATTGTAACAAATATTGAATTTAATGTATATTGAAAGTTTAATTTATATGAATTTATTATATATTAAAATTAACTTAAAGAATTATTTAAACGTAATTTTATGTTTTAATATAATATATGTTTATTATATTTTTATTTAAAAATTTAAGAGAAATTATCGTAGTTTAAAATAAAGCATAAATTTCATGATATCTAAAGTAGAAAATTAAAATTAAAAATTTTGATTTAAGTATCAAATTTAAAGAAGTAATATTTTAAAATTTAGTTTAAAGTTAATAAAATAGTGTAAAAGTAAAACTTCATTTAGTTAGTTTGAAGTTTGAAATTTAATATAAATTATTTATTTTTTATGGCAAAGTTTGATGCTCCAAAAGTTAATGTCGAATATCTTGGTCATGGTTTTGTTTGGACAAAAATTTGAAGTGCTACTTCGTGATTACCACAAAGAAAGTGTCAAGCTCCACATATAGTGTGGAGACAGTATGATGTGTTGGTGTTCTCTCATGAATATCGATTGAAGACAGTTGTGTGTAATCGCAGAAAGGGTGAGCGACAAGAAGTACTTTCTGAAGGCTATATAGATTCAGTTCAAGGATCTCTAGAATTACTTAATACCTTGGAATCCCAAAAAAACATATGGGATAGTGCGCCATCGGTAGCATCTTGCTCTGAGGTTGTATCCCCAATAACATCTTTGGCTGTACTACAATATCTATGACTATAACTACACTATCTATGGCTATAATTACACCATCTTGGCGTTACACCATCTACGGCTGTAACTATAGGACCACGAAGAGGTCGTCCCTGGGTCAGGTTTGACTTGAGGCGAAAGAACTCCAACTCCATGTGCAATTGGTTCGAGTACAACTAGGCGAGAAGTTGGATAGTGATGAAGAGGATCCACATGAAGAATATGTGCTTACATATTTTTCTATAAGTGCGGCCAACTTACATCCTCCTGATGACATGGGATATGTTTGGAGATTTTTGCCATTCAACATGGCTACAATTCTTATTGATCCAGCTTTCTTGTTTACAAAGGTGGATAAAGTGTTTTGCGTGCAAATTGTATGAAGATACGAGGAAAGCTAAAACACTAGTTACAAGTAATATCATGTTTACAAATCAATGAAAGGTGGATAAAGCGTTTTGCACGCAAATTGTATGAAGATACGAGCAAAGCTAAAACACTAGTTACAAGTAATATCACTCTCCATCCTATGATGTTCAAGAGACTTCCAGAAGATAATCCTACATTGAGTGAGGTCACATTTCAAAAGCGCGAAGATTTTCTCCAAGCCTTTGAAGACTTCAAAGGGATTGACTTTGTTCATGCAGAGGGTTTGTACCAGAATAGATATGGGAGTGACATCGAGAAGACATATATGTTGGCAAAAAACTTCTTGGAAAGATTTAGGTTTGAGCCATTGATGGGAAACACTTTTGTGAAGCTTGAACGATCGCCCTTGATGAGGGACAAAAAGGAACTTTACCACAGTTAGAGTGGATGGATGGGCCATTTGTTGTATACGCATATTTAATGATGTCTCAAAGTACACTCTAGAACTAGAAAGTTTGAATTTGGCTATATATTAGATGAAAAATACTGCAACACTTTTTGAGGGGGGATTAAGGATTGGGTGTGGAAAATCACAAACACTAAAGGGCAAGAGACCTAGAGCTAAGTATATGGCAAAGAGGAATTGCTTCTACAAATGCATGAAAGGTGTGGTGAGATATGCAGGCAAGTCCTCATGATCTAAACACCAATGTTTCAAGATATAGGGATCATACTTGCATTGTGTTTCCTGAGGGGTCAGTGTTTCAAGGCATCATGGATGTATGCCAAGCATTTCAAACAGGGAAGGTATCGTATGAGCCACTAGAGCATACTACAACTCAAAAGAAAGCAATGATGAAACCAGTCTTTATTGTTTGGTGGAGACCATTGGGGGTTGTTCCACATGGAATAACAAAAGATGTATGCCAGCAACTCCTTAATGGTGAGTTCTTCTTAAAAAAAAGAGCAAGCATAGTCACCTGGATGAAGTGGTCATCTGAATTGTTCAAAGTGAAGCTTCTCTATTAGCATTATTATTTTTACTCAGGGAGTTAGCCTAGTAACGCAATTAATGTGGATAAAAAGAAAGCACTTGGCTTTGGGAATCAATGGATTGATAAGACATGGGCTCGAAAGTGGTTGAGTTTAATGGATGCGGATGCCACACCAACAAAGGATTTAAGAGCTAAAATGCCAAAGGTGATAGAGATAGAATATTTAGGGATAAAGAAGATCTTGGAGAGCACTGTGCAAAGTATAGCAACCGTTGGTTTTGCTTTCAGATTCTCTTATGATATCCTATTATCAAAGGAAGATACATAATTTTCATGCACCAATGGCATTGATACAGAGCATTTCATGGGAGTGAACACAACTATGTGGGAAAGGCCATGTGTATTTTTCTTAGATGAGTTATAGGGCCTTAGAGTATCAGGGATAGTTGACCTTGTATGGTTTATCATAAATGGTCCTTTGGCATACAAGAAAATATCAACATTGGTATTGTTAGTGATAGAATCACAAATGGATGCTCTGTATGCTAGTTTAACATTGGGATTTGGATATTTAGTTACAAAATTATACCATGGTATAGTCCTGCATCATCATGTGAGGCAATGCCATTAAAGTCTTACAACCTTTCTTAATGTGTTTCTTATTAAGGGGTGGTGGTAATCTAATTGAAGTTCCAAAAAAACTTCTTAAACTTTATTACATTGAAGATAAAAAGACTAAACTCGATGCAACAATGATGGATAATAGAAAGCTTTTGGATCCCGACCTAATAGTGGAGATGACATAAAACTTACTGAATGATGGATGGATGGTAGCATTGTACCAAATGGGTTTCGCTGTAGAAAATTTGCTATGTAAAGGTATAAATTTAAATGTCATTGAAACCACCCATCAACTCCAGTTTTATGACACATATTACAGTTGCACTCCCTTCTTTCAAGAAGCAAATACCAAAGAAGAGAAAGAGGAAAAGGATGGTAGTGACTCAAAGGGTGATGACATTATTGTATGTGGAGCCTAATCCTTTTTCAGATGTTATTTTTGGCTTGTGCTTTGGAACCAAGCGTGCTCCCCTTAGGATGTCACTAGGGGGTTTCAAGGGGGGCTGGCGACATGCATTAGGCCCCCCTTGGTTGGGGTTAGAGGGTAGCTCCCCTGAAGCCAAAAATACATGAAAATTGGTGCATCAGTTGCTTATGAGTTGTGTGGCCAAAATTCTAAGATAAGGGGTGTGGCTCACATAGTAGGAGAGCAGTGGATATACTGCTTGTATCTTGTATCTTCTCACTTGCTGGCTAAGAAAGACGTAGGACTGGTTAATTCTCCATAGTCGTAGCCCACATTGGGTGAACCATGTTTATCGGTGGTGTCTCTTTGGCTCTTCCATTTTGCACTTTTTGTATTGTGTTTTACGCATTTCGCTTCTCACATTGTTGCTATGTTATCGTGTTGCTCCTAACACACTCTAGCTCATGTGATGAAAAGCCCCTTGAAACTAAAACCCAATAATCCACCCAAAGTCTCAGTTGAAGGACACGAAAGTGGAACAAGCAAGGAAGACTTATCTTTGATAGAAGGTAATGATAAGCCATAACTGGGTAAGGAAGAGTGACCAAGAGGCTGATGAGTCTGTGGTTGTAACCTCACAGACTCTAGAGCAACATATTAGTCAAGACACCGGTAGTCAAGGGCCTAGTATTGAAGAGCTTGTATCTCAAGAAGATGAAAGCTAAGAGTGTTGTAATCACAGGATTTGGACTTTGAATAAAGAAATTTACTTTTGGGCAGCCATCAATGTGTATACCAAGTACATCGTTTCTTGTTTCTTTTGATGACAATACTCTTATTTGAAAGTGTATAAAGGTTGTTTATTACGTTCATTTAATACTTAAGGATGTATTTTTACACCAAGAAGGTGGATATGTACACCTTTCTAAGAGAATCGGTCATCTATTGATGTTGTTAAGAAATGATATTTCAAAGTACAATGTTCATGGAAAATATTTGACTATGCGCTTCCAAACAAAAGATAGATTAATCATAGAAAATATTCGAATGATATTAAAATAGTATATGAGTGATCAAACATAGAAAGCGTTCTAATAATTCTAAGAAGTAACTTATTTGATTAATCTTAAAAGCTTATACCTAGCGAAAAAATGTAGTAAGCATTTTACTAATTCTAACAAGTATTCGGTTATCTCGTCACACTTTGGTATTGAAAGTTATTTTAAAAATTCTCATTATCAAACTATTCATCATCAGAAAAATATTCATCATAAGAAGTATTTATGGAATCTTAGCAAATACTTGGCATTTTCACTAAACTTTGGTTTTAAAATTAAGCCAAAAAACACCATTACCAGTGTATAATTTTTGGACTTTTTTTTGGTCCATTTTTGAATTTGGACTTTACACAATCCAATTTGTGTTATTTTTACCAAAGCGGTGAGCATGCATCTGAGGGATTGGGACACCAAGTTGCATGCTGCACTCTAGGCATACTATACATACTATACAGTAAAACAAGGTAACCATGAACTTGACTCCCTTCAGGATTGCATTTGGTTTGGAAGTCATGATACCTATGAAATTCCTTGTACCAAGTCTCCAAGTGGTGGTCGAGCACTAACTTGGGAGACCCAATGCAGTCAAGAGGAAATCACTATAGCTCATTGAAATGGATGAGCTACACATCCAAGCAACTTGGTCACAACAAATAATTGGAATGACCGACACATCATGTGAAAGAATCTTAAGAAAGGTATGCTTGTCTTGTTGTATAATGCCAAGCAAAGGGCCTCAAAACCAATCTCAAGCTTGGTTGAACATTGTCCCTACGAGCTCATCAAGGTGTTCAACAATGGCATAGTACAGTTAGCATATTTGCAAGGCTAGGTGATCCTCAAGCTTTTCAATGCCTTCTTATTGCAGTGATCAAATAGAGCATACATGAAGGATTTGCCACATGGAGGAAGATCAAATGTAATATCTTAAAGGATATGATGATTGGTTCCACAACATCACATGCCACTCCAAACCAAGTCAGCCATGGAAGCATTCTAGAGATGGGGCTTGGATTAGATTGGTCCCTCCAAGAATGTGGTTCAATACACATAGGACAAATACATCATTGTGACCATGGATTATACTACAAAGGGGATTCAAGACATCTCAGATCCCATCACAACCAAGTTTACCTTTGATAACATCATGTGCAGGTATGATTATTCAATAGAGTTTGTTACTAACCATGGTACACACTTCATGAATGAAGTTTTTCAATATTTGACAACAGAGTTCATGGTGATGCATTGTGTTGCCATGACTTATCATCCCTAGTGTGCAATGGCCAAGCCAAGTCCACTAACAAAATTCTCAAATCTATACTCACCAAGATGGTGATCACACTTCAATGAGATGGGGACATCAAGATGCATGATGCACTCTTGGCATATTAGATAGCCTACAAGTTACCATGAACCTAACACTATCAGAATGGAATTTGGTATAGAAGCCACGGCCTTTGGAATTTTTGTTCTAGGCCTCCAAGAGATAGAAAAGCATTGGATTGGGAACCAAGGCAACAAGAGGTGATTGCACTAGCTCCATTGGCCCAAATGAGCTACATATGTGAGCTGCTTGGTCATAGCAGGCGATCCAAAGAAGAAGAAAATCTCGGCATGATAGGCACATTGTTCCCAAGAACTTGAAGAAAGGCATGCTCATCCTACTATATAACACCAAGCTTGGCCTTCTCAAGCCCAACTTGAAGCTTGGTTGGAATGCACTAATAAAGCTCATTGAGTATTCAACAATAGGACGGTGTAACTAGTAGATTTGTAGGGCCAGGTTATTATTGAGATGATCTTCAATGATAGACAAATAAATGCCTACCAAGCTAAGATCTGCTTGGTCACAATAGCTAAAATTTGCATGCTTGTTCAAGTCCACGTGAAATGATTGGCCTTAATGACAACTTAATTAGGGGAGACCATTGATAACGTGCAATTCACAAGCTCCAAAGCACCATGTGCACCATTGTTTATAATGGTGTGGATTCCAAGACAACAATCCTTACTCCATGGAGACACAAAGGAGTGATCAGTATGGTTTGCTTCCACTTTCCAGAGTCTATTTTATCTTCTTAAGTCCAAACAACCTTATTATCCATCTCTGTGCTTTTGCTTCATCGTGCATTGTTTTGTTGTCCTCACCATCCACACTCTCATCTCCCTTAACTTTGTAGCAACACCCATCTCTATCACCATGGATGCTCCTGACTCCTCCATTTCTCCTTTGAACCATCTCGACATCTAGCAAGTCGCATTGTCAAGCCACAAGCAATGTCCTTGTTTTGCAACTCCACAACTACTGGACTTGACGCTTATAAAAATGAAGTCATTTTTGAAGAAGAACCATTTATACAAGTTTTCAAAGCTCCCAACCATGGGATGGGTCTGCCGCAGATGAGGATGAGGCCACCTCAAAGAAATATCCTACCACGAATAAAGAAAATGTTGTCGCAAAGCACCTCGGTAATCAAGAGCTCTTTGTGCCCTAGTCTGAACAAGGAGAGACCTTGTGGCCAGAGCCTCAGCCTCGAGATAGCATTGTTCCTACCACTAGAGTCCGTAGAATGGTGGGTAGGGGTGTGCGATTTGGTTTTCTTTGATGAAGTAGGGTTTCCTCCTATAGAACTATGGAAGCACATAATTTGTAACAAAGGAGGCACAACCATTTGTGTCCAATCATGTGCTTAAGCATTGCGTACCTCTTGAAATGCTATGTAGTTTCCACCATCAATATGTGACTCAAGACATCTCCAACCAAGAGACCATAAATCAATTATAGCTCAAGCATGATTCATTGAAGGTGGCCTTCACCACCTTATCTAAGAGCCATGAAAAATTATAGATGGAGCACATGGGCCTGGTCATTCAGATTCAAGAAAATTAGATTTCCATGCATAATTGCTGAGACCAATCTTGTAAATTTGTAGAAATGGGTGAGAGCACAAAGGAAGAAACTTGATTCCACCCCAGTTGAAGCAATAAATCCAGCCTCTATGAAAGAGATCTTACTCAAGTACAGGCTTAAGAAGAGAAATTACGGGCATAAGATGAGGTCTAGGTGGCCCGAAATCTACTCATGGACCCCTTCAAATGTTTGCACCCCAACATCTACCCAAGTTAACTAGTTTCAAGATGGATACCGTCCAAAGGCAATAGCCTACTGGCACTAATCACTAGCCTACTTTGATCATAGCACTAGCCCTAATGACAGGTCCACTGGTCGCATGCTATTATTCCTAGAATCCCAACCTCATCCCTCTCAGGTTGTGCCTAGCCCATCAAAGTCTCCAACATGGTATTTATCAACTGGGTTTCCTCAAAGACTCTCTAGCTTTTGCCAAGCTTCTCCCCCTACCACAAATGTTTTGCTGATAGCCCTTTTTGTGCCAAAAGGAAATCCATAGCAAGGATGATTTTTGAAGGCCTTGTCACACTTTGGACTTGGCATTAGTAGAGGCTCATGGTGAAGCTACAAATGCCTAACCTTACATTTACCAACCACCAACTTGAGTGATCCCTATGGATTATCTCTTGAATGAAGTCTCCCTCTATGAATGTGCCAACCATTAATTTCATTTGATGGTCAAGGAGAAGGTGGGTAGGCAGCAAGAAACATACAAGGAAGAGCAGTAAGCCATGATGGCTAAAATGCTTGAACTTTCGAGTCCACAATTGCATTGACCTTGTTGGAGCACTACATCAAGATACTCCAACTCATTAAGCAACTCCTTGAAGTGGCTATCACCAAAGCCACAACAATGTAGCACAATCTATTGAAATTCTGAAGAAGTCCGATCACAAAATGGACCAAGCCACACATGCAGCATAGAAGGTATAAATACAAATTCATGCACTTGGGCATTTTGGATCTAGATGTGGTACATGTGGTAAAGTAGTTGAAGGGATAATGGCATCTCCACACCCAGACGAGGTCCTCATAGGCATCAATGCTTTATGTCCTTGGCCTCAAACATTGTCCTTGTATTTGAGGACAATTGGGGCCTATATTTTGTGAGACTTGACTCAGGCTCCCCATGCCTCTACAACCCCTCCTTCTCATCTGTCACTTATACCCCTTTGACACCAATGGTCAACTCCCGAGTGCCCCAAGTCCACAACAACATTTCTATGGTATTCTTGAGTGGTCTAGCCTCCAAATTTTAAAGGAAGGATTGTTCATTTTAGTCCATGAATTTGTTCCATATCCTCATGGACATGAAAGGAAAAATGTTGATCCTGGGTCAACACATTGCCAACCTGTGTTCTAGGTGACTAGGAACTAGAGTTCCACCTTTCATATACCCAAATGGGGAGAATCCAAATGACCAAGGTTCAGTCAAGATTTCAGGAAGAATTTAGAAAGTTAGTTCAGAAAACTACTAGGTTAAGGGAGAGTCTTAAGAATATTTGAGTTTGGAGTTCAAATCAGAATGGGTTCTTGTTGTTGCCTCTCAATTGTCTATTTTTGAGTCAAGTAGGCTATACAGGGTTGATATTTGTTTCTCTTAGTAAATGTTGTGCCTTGAGCTTAGGTGAGGGATTGAGTGACACTACACTGGTTGTTGCATGAGCACGTTTGCAACTATGGCTTTTTGTATCTAGTCTAGGCCTCCTTTGTAATACAAGTATTGATTTTGAATCTTGGCTTGCATTTTTGTTATTTCCAACACTTGTGTTCCATTTTGTGCATTTGACTACCCATCTCCATATGGTTTTTCCCACATAGCACCAACCCTATGATACTATGATGGCCAACTTTTGCATCCAAGCAATGAGGATTTCCTGCATGTGTGTGGCATGCATACTATGAGCATACTATGGAGTGCAAGGGAGGACATCTTTTGACAATGTAATAGGTAGAGATTTATTTTGAAATCTACCTACTAGAATAAAAAAAGTACCATACTATGGATGTATATTCATTCCATTACTTTTCACAATTCGGTAAAACATAAGGAAAGTATAGACAAAACTAGACAAACCATAGTCCTGCATGTAGAAACACTTCTACATTTGGATCTTTTGAACAACGTAAAACAGAGAATGCCTATTCCTTCTATATGAAGGTTCTAACTACTAGCATACGTATTTCACAAGCGGTTGCTTATAACTACCCTACTAAGGGTTATTATATACCTTCTATTATTATGGAAAGAGAAATAGTCTATGAGTATGTCCAAGTGGTATTGAGTGATATTTTTTCCCACTAGCACACCCGGTGGAACAATTATTTTTTTCCAGCCAAAAATCATTAAGACTTGAACCCACTTAAGTGTTTGTTTCAATATTTTGAGCATCTGTATCTGCTTGTAAAAGAACTTGTTGATCATTTTCATGATCACCACCATGATCTTCATCTTGATTTTTTCGAATTGCTCCTCTGGTGTTTTTGGAACAACATGTATATATAACTCTGTATCTTTAGCTTTTCTGTCCTCTGCATCAATCAAATCCTGAATGTGGTCTTCAAGGCTTGTATCATATCTTCTGTCTATAATCCTTCTTCTTGCAACAACTGACTTTGTTGCAACTCTTGACTGCTACCTGCATCCATTTTTTATGCTTCAATATCTTTAGGTACCTGCAAAGACAATACCTTGGATTTTTTTTTGCTGAGTTAGTATTTTAAATTGGTATCAATGCCCCCTATGGTTTTTGTTGGAACTGCATAAGTTGTTGCTATAATTCTTGAATTCTCTATTCCTATTCTTGAACTTTTTCTTTCAAAGCATTAGTTGTATAGTCCTCTGAAGCAAAAGATTCATATGGTCTATGAGCTAAAATCAACAACCTTTCTTTGAAATTGTCCCATGCACTTTGAGATATAGTGACAAGTTCTATTTTCACATTATCCGCTACATCAATTGTCATAAATCTCTTCCACATCAATGTCTTCTGAAATTTCTTTCAGCTCCTGCTCCAAATACTTCAGTGATTCTTTTCTTTCTTGCACCAACATGTTATGTGTATGTAGCTCTGTATTGCATTTGGATATTACTAATTGATCTTACATGTCCATTAGCCACTTACTCACAATAGGTAGACATGCATGTTGTCTCTCTATCTTTTCTATTAAATTTTTCTTAGCATCCTACTTCTATTACCTATATCTTTAGTACCTGTTCTTCAACTATAATAGCTATTGCTTTAACTTCTGTACTTCACTATTGTCTTGCATCTACTACAACAATATCTTATTCTGTACTTGCAAATTCAAAGTTTCACTTAGTGACTGTTGTGATGCATTTGACTAGCATAAGCATTAAAAACATCAATTGCTCTAGTAAATTGCTGATATGACATATTATTTAGAGATCCCTTACTTGCAAGTGCCATTCTTATTTCTTCTCCACTTCTTGCAAACTGCTCCTAAGTTGCTATCAATCTTTTCTTCAAATTGTTTACTGCCCCCTTCTTCACTGAAATCTTCGATTTTGATTTTGTTGTTGGTTGCTCCTTGAGAACCACTTTTTCCTTACAATCGGCATACTCCATAGAGCTGTGGACAATGACTTAACTATAGCCATCTCTACCAATTGCTGATATGTATACTTGGCATTGACCAAGTCATTAATTGTATCCTTAACAGTGTCATCCAAGTCTACAAACAGTTGTTCCCCTTGTCCTTGCAAGATAGAATTCCTCTCTTCTTCTGTACTACATGACCAAACAGTGCTATAATGTATGATATAATTCTTGAGAACTAGTTTGGAGTGTGTGACTACTTCTTTGAAGTTTCTTGTAGTAACTTTGTGCACAATAGTGTTGCCCAAGACACTTTTTGTCCTTGTTCTATAGCTAACTCTGGTAGGCATAGTTTTCCTTTGTGATATAGTCATTGTGAACAAGTACAACAATTCTTTCTACAAACCAAACTAAATGTTGTTTCCTGATGGATCATGCACCATACTAATCATGTAGCAATTCTTGGATGAGTACGAGTTACCAAAGTCTACCATCATGAATTCATTCGAACAGTTATCAAATTGAACATCTTGTGGGTAATATGGTAAGCAAAACACATTAGCAACCAACTTCGGTGTTATTCTTACTCCCCTGGCAATCTCATCACCTTTTGTTTGCAACACTTCAAATTAACTCAAAACATCGGGATTGTATTTCCACAAAACCTAGGGTACATAAACAAACTCATAGAGCTTAATCTTTTTCAGCCACCATGACTTATTCAACCCCAAATCGAGAGATACCTCCGACTTCTGAAACAACGATGGACTATCTAGGACTTGCTTCTTCTTCATTGGTGGATCAGATTCAATGGTTGAATCTTTTGAAAGATCTTGAACATCCAACACTAATCGCTATATCTCCCTCTGTGTCCTCTTATTGCGATGAGTTGGTGGATCTCTTGGTTTTTGATCCATCTCGCTACTTGCTATGGCCGAAAGCAAATTGAGTTTGAGACATGATGACATAAAGTCCACACCTTGATAGAGATCATCACTTGCCAAACAAATTATTTGACATGAAAAATAGTAAGCAACAGTTTTCGGAAAGCCTTCAGTAAACTAGAAGTGCAAACGGCTAAAAGAGTGTGATTCCACACATGATAACTGCCACTCAACTAGCCTTTTATATTGATATATCATTTGAAGCAATAGCTGAGCTGATTGAATCAACTGAACCAATTGGAGATTGACATTCCCGACCTTGGCACACAAAAATTATCTGCTTAACACAAAAATAAGTATCACACACTTCATGGTTATAGAGGTATACAACAATTTTGAGTCATACGAACTTTCATACCTTCTGCACGCGTAACTAATCTCTAGGAGAATGGACCTGAAGATTTGGATCTTTGGAATTTTGGATCCTCGGAATACCCTTCGAAATTTTGCATTTGAATTTTGCAGAACTTTGAAATTTCAGACTTCCATATGGCTTCCTTCCGAGTTGGCAAATAATCCTCAAATAATCACTATACATAACATTGCCACTCCACACTGCATCACTCGTGATCCTTCTCCTACATCATTTATGGACAATGTTGGTGCATGATATGGCTTCAATTGATAACCATTCACTGATTTCAGAACTTCATTGCCATACATATCCTCCAATCTGAATGTTCATTCTCCCAACACCACCATAATTTTGTAAGGACCATTATATCTCACCTTAAGTTTTCCTGGCCGAGGACCCAACTTAGAATTAAACATCAACACTAGATCTCCATTCCAAAACACTTTAAACTTAATATTCATATTTACCCATGCTTGCCTTATTTTTTGAATCACATCTGAAATATAGGAGCTCACAACCTTGTCTTCCAACTTCAGCAATTGTTGAATCCTATGATTAACTGATTCCTCAGGAGACAATCTATTCTCAGTTGCTATTCAAAGACTAGGTACAATGAACTCCATTGGGACTACTACTTCACACACCCATAAACAAGGCAAAATGGTGTCATTCTAGTAGTAACCTTATAAGCTGTCCGAAATGCCCATAAAGCTGAATGTAGTTTCCACATTTGGATTTTACTTTCAAACCGCTTCCTTCCAAGTTGGCAAAAAATCACTATACATAACATTGCCACTCCACACTGCATCATTGATTCTTCTCCTATGGCATTCATGAACAATGTGCATGATACGGCTTCAACCAATAACCATTCACCGGTTTTAGAATTGCATTGCCTTACATATCCTCCAATCTGAATGTTCCTTCTCCCAACACCTCCATAATTTTAAAAGGACCATCATATCTCAACTTAAGTTTTCTTGGGTGAGGACCCATGGTGGGTGAGGACCCAGCTTAGAATTAAACAACATCAACACTAGATCTCCTTTCTGAAACACTTTAAACTTATTATTCCTGTTTACACATGCTTGCCTTCTTTTTTGGATCACATATGAAATATAGGATCTCACAAGCCTATCTTCCTCCAACTTCAACAATTGTTGAATCCTATGATTAACTGATTCCTCTAGAGATAATCTATTCTCAGTTGCTTTTCGAAGACTAGGTACAATGAACTCCATTGGGACTACTGCTTCACACCCATAAACAAGGCAAAATGGTGTCACTCTAGTACTTAGCTTATAGGCTATCCAAAATACCCATAAAGTTGAATGTAGTTTTTGGTCCCAATCTATTCTTTTGAGAATTTTCTTGAATGTTTTATTAGAATTCTCAACCTGGCCATTAGCTTGTAGATAATATGTGGTTGACTTTTTATGCACAATCATGTGTGTGTTTGTTAAATTCTTCATAACTTTGTTCATAAAATGAACCTCTTGATAAAAAACTATCTCTATTGGACAACCAAACCTAGTTATGATGTTGTGATAAATGAACCTAGCCGTGCTAACAACTGTGTTATCCCATAAACCAATCGGCTCTATCCACTTCATGCAGTAGTTAGTAGCTGCCAAGACATACTTATTGCTAGTATACCTAGCAGGAGGTTTGATCGGACCCATGAAATCAAGTCGCCATTTCTAGAATGGAACCAAAGGTAAGATACTATGCCGATGTGGCATCTAATCTACATCTACTGGCCTGCTATCTCTTTGACATGGTAAATAGGTTTTAGCAAATTTATGAGCATGTTTCAACACTATAGGCCACCACAAACGTGCCAAAAGTATCTTCGTTCCTGTAATTGTTGGTTCATAGATTGAACAATGAGGCAAAGATGAATCACAATGAACACTTCTTTATTCATGAGTGGTTACATATATAGGCAATTGCCTCCATGTTGGTAGATCTCAGATGCACAAGCATCTCCATGATTATCTCAATCAGTCACCTCGTATGATCACTCCGAATCCACACATCACACCAACCTGACATACCTAACTGCCAAGTCACTAGAACCTTCTAGCACACCTATGCTCACACACTCCTTGCATAGGATTCCTAGCCCATAGGCACACACACACACATGCATAAATTTGTCCTTCAGTAATATGACTAGAAAAGTGACCTCTTGAATTTCCATCATGTGCTTCCATCAACACTTCTTTCCTCTCATAATTTGGAACACATCTTTATATAGTTTGATCAATACCTCTTCTATACAAAACTCTAGCTATCACCAAAAATGGTTTGCTTTGTAACACAAATTTCTTTCTCTGATCTTGTGACAGTGACTGAGGTACTATCCCATCCATAAGAATAAGAAGCATTTTATCATACCAATCCTGCACACCATCCGAGTTGACAAAAAATATATGTGCATCTGGTAACTCATCCTGAATTCCCAATGTTCTTCACCATTCATTAATCGGATTAAATAATCTACATTAACACACTGCTTACTAGGTGTAGGAACAATGTCATAGTCATATTATTGTAGGCAAATACATCTTTGAATTCCGGCAAAAATTGTTTCAAAGCTTCATGAAAAGCTACATCCAACAAAGGAATAACATGCGATCTTGTTTTGTCTCAAGATTAATCTCTTTGAGGTCATACTCTTGAACTCTTGCACACTTTCTTAAGTGATCTTCAAATGTTGTTTTTGCTTTAATGATTGCTTGAATATCTGTTTTGATGTAAAATTCTTCTTTTTCTTCATCATCATCCCACTATTCTGAAGTTATTTCATCTAAATTTTGTTCTTTGTGTTTCTTCTATTTCTCTTTCAGACTGCCACCTTCCAAAGTCGAAAATATAGTAACCTTGATGAAAAACTGCCCAATTCATTTTTTATTATATTGATCCAGTATGCCCTGCACATCCACTTCAAAAATTGGAACCAAGGATGGATTTCTTTTGAGAAAACACTATTGCTCATCATCTTCAACTTCAGCCACCATGTTAATTCCTTCAGCTATAAAGGGTTCAACACTTTTTGGAAAAGTCCTTGTTGGAACCATGGCCATTTTAAATTTCTTCTTTCCTTGTCAAATAGCTACCCTACTAGCCCCCCAATCTTGCTTAATCTTGGCTATCCAAAACCATGGCCTACCGAGTAGGATGGAATGAGATTTATCATCTCTCTCCATTCAAAGGACAACAAAGATGACCACAAAAGTTAGACCACAAACTCCAATCTATTGGTTTCTCAATATCCCAAGAGGTTGGTTCCTCCTTTGATTTGCCATTTTAACATGAAAGGGGACTAGTTCTAACTCATTGAGACAGAATATTTTGTAAAGATCTTTTGACAGTATGTTCACACCAGATCTGCCATTCAAAAGGACCTCCGGTATGATCTATGGTTTATATTCCACCTGAATTAGTGGGACAGTGTAATCTACATCTTCAACTTGGGTTGATCAAATTCTCGAGCCTCCACATCATCCCCCTTTGCCTTATCCATTAGGCTCATGCTGTTGCCTGACAGATTAGTCAGCAACTATGTTTTGAATTCTGATACTAGATTAAGAACTTGGTCCAATGTAATATTTATCTGGGCCTTCAACAAACTATGAAATAGTTGCTCATGGTCCACTACATCCCCAACTTTGGGCTTGTTGAGTATTTCACCAACTGGATGACACTCTCTGGAAGGAGTCTTCTCTTTCAGGACTCTGATCTTCCTTCACTCTTGTCACCTTCCTTTTCTGGTTCCTGATTAATTGTTGTTAGCATAGAATGTTGAGGCTGGATCTTTTTCGTAGCCATCTATAATTCTGCATGAATCTTCATTTCTACAAGCTAGGATTGGGAGGTATCTTTCACTCCTTCCTTTCCTACATTCACCTTATCAAGAACTTTAAGAACATCTTGTTGTTGAAATTTACTTTGCTCATTCCAATCAATGGGATGCTTACATTTTTTTGCCACAGGCAATTTCTTTTCAACCAAAACTGCACCCTTGGATCTTGTGATGGTGAGTGCTTCAAGATAAATTTGTTTCTCTGGCATCTCCCCTTCTTGCTTGCAACCATCTAATCACAAGACACTGCCAACATAGACTCCAAATATTTCTTCCATGCCCAATTGTCTGCTTCCCTTCCATGGGCATGTCCTTTGAATAGCTTTGTTCCAACAGAACAAGCATTGGCTTGGGCTGGTGGTTGACGAGGTTGATTTTGTGTTTGTGATCGAGTTTGGTATTGCATAGTAGGAATACCCCTCTCACTGTGGTGTTTGCACCATAATTCACAACCTGGGCCTTGCTAAAACTCTGGCTTTGACCACAATATCTCGAAATTTGAGCATCATTATTTTGATTCAATTGTCGAGGCTTATTTCCCCAACTCAAATATGGTTGTCTTATTCCTTGCTTAGCAGGATCATTCACCCCTACTCAAGTGGTTGACTACAGATGGTTGTGTTGTTGCTCTAGTATTTTGCATATGAGGAGGCAATCTCCCCTTATAATTCTGATTATACCAACAATTAGCACTCTCATGATTTTTTTAAGAATAGATTTTACATTTAGGCTTCTCAAATGAGGTAGCTTCTGATAGCCCCATGCTTTTCAAATGCCATTTGTTCTTGCTCTCTAACTTCTCATCTCTTGAGGAATATTTTACCTTTTTCTTTGACTTAAGACTCTCCTTTGCACTTGTCACAGAATTGGTCATGTGTTGCACCATAAACAGATGCTCATTTCTGTCATCACCCTATCTACTAGAAGATGCATAATTCCCTTGCACGCATAGGCATACGATACAATTTCTATGATAACTTTTCACCGACCTACAGAGCAGTGGTCACACAGCAAAAACAGGGCCTTTTTCTCAGTGCTTGCGGAGAACTTCTGCCTCCAAAACAGGCCCCAAAATGGCCTCGAATCAAAAAAATAGTCACCAAGGGCTTTGCCTTCTCTCGCAGCACTGCTCTGTCGCCACACCGTGAAGGGCATCTCAATCTGAGACAATGCAGTCTTGCACTTTCTAGTTATGCTACCTGTAGAGATTTGCTCTCAAACTCGAAAAAGAAAAGCAACACTGGTCCTCTTACCAGGACACCGCGAACTTGGTTTGCTTTTTTGAGCTCCTTACCATGAACCAGGCTCTGATACCATGTGAAGATAGTGGGAGAGAAGGAAGGAATCTCACTTGTGGCTTTCTCACATACACAATGGGGGAATAGACACACAGGTGGAGGCTGAAAATAGTTTTCCTCTTCTTAGTTGTGAAAGCCAAAAGAACTCTAGTACAAAGAAATAGAAGAACCCTATATGTGGGTCTCAAACCAAACTCAACTAACTAAGGTGGCATACGAATTGAGCCACGGACTAGAGTGCATAAGGATAGCTATCATCTAGCTATTATTCATGGGTGGTATACCAACCGCATCTGCAGCTAACAAGTCGGTGACATAAATGCACAACGGTCACCGTGGCATATCATGAGTGGAGCTCGATATCTCAACAGAGTCTTCATCAACATTGAGTATAGCAGCTTCTTGGGGGAGTTATGGGGTAATGATGTTTTCGGTAGATTTATCAATGGTGGTTTATGGATTTGATCTAGCTTGTTTCATTTAGATAAGTAAGATCCTTCATCAACATTAGGTATATCAGCTTCTTTGGGGAATGTTTGGGAATTGATGTCTTTTTGAGAGTGTTCTGAGGATCTTATCTAGCACTAGCATGTTTCATTTTGATGGGCAACAACTGCATGTTCACTGGATGTTCATGCTTGCCTAGATATTGGCTCCATGAGTTCTTGTGTAGTTAGTGTGGAGGTGTGTTGTGATGAGTAGTATGATGGCTGTGCATTGATATTCATTTCTCCTCACCTTGCGGTTGGCCAAAATTCCTGATGCCCAATTCTCAATGTGAAATTATAATCTTGAACATGAGACCAAAACAAAATGGAGTAAATATTTATAACAAGACCATTAGAAATGCCTAATTGAGGACTTTAGGTATGGTTTAAGGGCCCTCCAATGTTGTGCTTAAGTTTTCGACACCCATTCGAGGGCACGCTCCATAACTTTATCTTGATTCCAAAATGAATTGAAAAATTGGAATCCAAACTAGTGAGATGCACCAATATCACCAACTATCAGTGCTTTAAGAACTATCAACGGAACAATTTTAAAAAATATAATTTGTGCATGTGCAAAGATCTTTTAATAAATTCAACACTATTTACATTTGTATTGGTTTGTTTTCCATGCACTTGCTTGCTATATGGCTCATAAGCATGTCAAAGGTCATTGCATCATCAAACTCGAAAGCATGCCCTTTGGGCTATTTGTAATATGAAGCAATTTGGGCCACATCACATTTGCTTGAGGTCAAACAACATATCCAATTTTGCTTACATGTATCACTAGAGTGGGAAATCATGGCGGCTAAAAATTTTGGTATCCCCACACTTTTGAATTTTTTCACCTCTTTCCCTACAAATATTTGAATATTAAAGTGCATCATCATCCTATTGTCTTATAAAGCATATTGTTCTCATGGAGCCCTGTAACCCAACCCATGTAGAGGTAGCTCAACATGACCGCATTCTTTTGGTTTGACATTATCTTCTTTATGCAAATAAGTTTTCTATTCTTTGCTCACCTATCTAGTCAAGTGGTAGCTCAATGATTGTATCCATGGCATTAATGGAAAGATGTAGCTCCTCATGAGCTAGATAGAGGCTATGAGATAGGAAAACTAAAAAGCATGGTCAAGACACAAGGAACAGCAGATTGTCGGGTGAGGAAAGAAATGGCACGTTATTGAAACAGAAATGAAAGGCACTTTTGCTACATTTGCAAAGGGATAAAGAATGAGAAGAAAGAAGACTCCTTGCAGAGCAGTAGTAGCAGGAAGTAGTTGTAGATGCACACATTTGATCATTGCAATCAGAGCAAAGAACACAACTCATGGTCTCACATTTGGTGGGAGAATTTTAGGTAGGAACATCAGGCTATGTAGGTGAATACCAGTCTTGGGTCTTCACAAGCTTTAGCTCGCATCCTAAAAATCAAAGACTGACATCCCTCCCAACACCTTGAAAAGATGTTCACCCAAGAGACGATGCTCTCTAACCTGAGAAATGGCCTATAGAAAGTGAAAGGGATTCACAGTTTAGATCAGCTAGCTTCAAAGAGGGCGACATTGGCTATGTTTGTATCCTTTGAAACAAAGAAGAAATGGCTTTGGCGCACAATGTCAAAGATATTCTCAATCAAAAGGACCAATATGGCTCCAGTGCATGTAGTGTAGTTTTGAATGATTACTTGGCTGCATGTATGTGCAAAAACATCATGCAATATATCACCCTACTGGTTTAAGTCAAACACCAGTTATTGAATAGTGTTTAATTGTCTAACTTAATTTCTAAACTGGGCTAGCTTGCACTTAATGTGATTGGCCTAAGCTAGCTTGTTGGTTGGAACATCATGCACTATATTACCTTGCTAGATTAGGTCAAACAATAGTTATGTGATTGTCCTAAACTAGTGTGGTTGAACCGTAATATAATTCACCAGCCTGGCGGTTGTATGTGAATGAGTTTTGGAATATTTTAATTGTTTAATTTAGAAACTAGGATGGCTTAGCCTTAATGTGATTGCCCTAAATTAGTGTTGTGTTTCCTAGTAGTTAAATACTTAGTTAACTGGTTGGAACATCATGGAAATATCACCAAGCTGGCTCAAGTCAAACAAGAGTCATGTGATTGTCCTAAACAAGCATGATTGAAACATAAATATATTACCTAAATAGAAATAATTAATGATCATCCTAGTGGTTGGATGAAATTGTTATGTTTCATAGTAGTTACATTATCTTAGTTAAATTTTATGTTGGTTTAGATCATATACTAGTAATCGGGCTAGCTTGGACTTACGTGAGTGTCCTAAACCAGCCCAGTTGGTTAAAACATCATGCAATATATCACCGAGCTAGTTCAAGTTAAATATGAGTTAAGTGATTGTTTTGAACCAATGTAGTTGAATAGAAAATAAACAGAAATATATTTCATAACCAAAATAATTGATGATTAGCCACAATAGATTGTCAAACATAGAGACTCATAACTTTTTGCTATATTATCTAGTCTAATAACAAAAAGACATGCACCTTGAAGAGATCTTTGTGCTTATATAAGTTTCATCAAAATCGGACTAACGAGTGAACTCCATTCCATTCCCTTTGGCATGTACAGTGATTCAAAAAAAGATTGCCCTTCTCTTCACGCATCGGGAAAGGCTAAAAAATGATGATCCCCATGTGCAAGAAAATATAAAACAACATTGGGTGTGGTCAGGTGATGCTTCCTCTTAGTTTAAATAAGCTCATGGATTCTACTTTGTCTCAAGTTTTAAATCCCTGACTAGTCTAAACATGACGTGGAATTTCTTTGATGTGGTGTTGTTATTAAGTGATCTCTATTCAAACACCAACTAACATGCCCTCAAGAAAAGGTCAATGATGCCCATGATGTTGTAACATGTCTCACATCCAATCTCTCCACAAGGTCACAATCAACATATAGTAAACAAAGACTCAAGAATAGTTATGTGCAGAGTGTTCCATGAAGTGAAAGTAAATGAGGTGCAAAGTAGAAATAAACATCAAAGGAACTCATAGTTTGCACAACATATGGGGCTTTTCAAACAACCACAAGATCAAAAAAAGAAAAATTTCTTATTTTTGCAGTGTGTACATCACGTGGGTTAATGACAATTGTGAGGACATTGCAACTATGAAGAGATGGGAGACAGTTTAAGTTTTCATGTGAAGATGTCGTGACAAACAATGGAGAGACAAACGATGACTCACTATAGTTTGGGAAGTCTTTTGATGACCTCACTGATTATCTTGGAGTGAGGGATAACTTTGTAATTGTCATTGACCAAGCCCAAGCCCAAGGTTGAGGAAGAATTTAGGGATCACTAGGGTACAAGCTATGAAAAGTGGGATATAGTAGTTGGAGCTGTTTGGTACAAAAAAACATCCAAGAGAGGCCCCAATTACAATCTTTTACATGAGATACCACAAACATTTGTGTACTCTCATCTAGTAACAGATATTAAGTTCTAGTTGCAAATTATGCCTAGATGAAAGAAGGGCAAGAGTATATTCAAAATGGATTTAGACACACATGAGAACATCATGGGGTTCCTTAGAGTAGTGGAATAAGACAATATAAGAAAATGCATTCCAAGGAAAATGTATTCCACTTATCCTAGAAAATGGATAAATCCCAAAGCCACCACGTTGGTTTTACAACCAATGTGCTTGTTTTATAAATCCCAAATAGTAAATCCCTAGTGTACTTGTTTCACAACCATTGTGCTTGTTAAATGTAAATGTCAAATAGAAAATCCCAACCAAGATTGTTTTATAGCCACTAACCCACCATGCTTTTTTACTAATCCCAAATGATTGGATATATTCTAGTCTTACAAAGTTTTGTGTGTGTGTGTGTGTGTGTAGTGTATGTCACCTATCTTGTAAAACCAATAGGCTGGTGACCACATTCATCTTGTAATAATTTTGAAGGAAACCACCATGATCCTAAAATAGCTTGTATAAATGCAATTGTTGATATGGCCCTTTAGGGGCAAGGGCCATAACAAAATGCCCTATATGTCTAGTGGCATGTTGAAAAGGCCCTTGCCCCTCAAGGGCCCATATATCATATGCAACCAACCACCATGCTAGTGGCCAATTATCCATACTACCACCTTGTTGGTTGCGATCTAAAATTGAGACCACTTATGCTGTACCACCACCGTACTGGTTGCAATCCTAAAACAATACGTTTGTATAAAGGAAAAATCCTAAAACATTCGAATGGCTGCAAAAATTCGACAACTTTGGCAGTAATTAAATAGTGGTTTCATTTACATCTCATATATTGAGGTCTTTCAGCTACATCCTATCGCTTGGAGGTCTTTTAGCTACATCCATTTGCTTGGAGGATGGGCCCTTCTTGCTCCCTTCCTTTAGGGGGCTGGTTCCACATCCTACCACTTGGAGGTCTTTTAGTTACATCCAGTCACTTGGAGGATGGGCCCTTCTTGCTCCTTTCCTTCAGGGAGCTGGTTCCACATTTTACCTCCATTTTACACTAATTCATTTTGTAGGTACCTCTTCACAATGTTGGATTCTTATATAGTCGTAGCTGCCTATAATGGCATTGTTACATTCATACTTTTGATTTGGTTGGCAAGTAGATTTGTGTCTGGCTGGTACCTTGTGTGATACTTTGCCATTCCATATCTCATAACTATATTCATGATTGTAGAACTTCAGACACCTAAAAAAGAAAGCTATGAGCCAAGACCAGTTGTTGTTGATGAGGGTCCTCAAAATGGTATAAGACATGATTGGTTATTCCTTCTTCTTTTTTGACAACATGATTGAATGTATACAGATGTTACTTGAAGTAATCCTTACATCTTTTGTTTCTGGCTGTCTGGGTAGTGGGTGAATCGGTCAATACTAACTACTATTGATGGAGATTTGCTTGATTTTCTCACAAATTTGAGAAATGACATCCCTTCAATTGAGCTGGATTCTCTGGACAAGGCAGATGCCAGTCATACTTCTAGTGAAATGGAGTGTGTAGAAGTGGATGCACCAAATCCAATTTCTCCTACCGATAGCATGGGGGTGTTCAAAGACAATGTGACAAAGACACTTGGTGGTTCAAATTCGAGAGATATAGGTGATAGGGTCCCTCTAATTTTTGAGAAGACACCTACTGGTTCAAAATCGACAAATGGAAGTGAGGGGAGCCCTACACTTGCAGAGACCTTGACGCTATTGTGAAAAACAATGAAACAAAAGTTTGGAAGAGGTGAATTCAGTTGGCCTTTTCCTTTCTTAAGGATGCATCTTCTCTCCATTTATTTTACTAATTGATTGTTCTTGCAGGAGAAACTACCATGACAATTGAACCTATCATGAAGTATGACATGGGTCAAGATGCAAGGGAAGCTATTGTACTTCCAAGGCCAAAAAACACTTGCCTTCCTAGGTGTTTCTATCAGAAGCTAGTGTTGTAACAAAAAATCTCTATCAAAAGACTATGGCTTCTTTTGGCTTTGTAATTAACCGACAATCATTTTCAATGGAGTTTTGTGTTCTTCAATGTCTTTTCTTCTAGTCCATTATCCAATAAAGTTGTCATGTGCATTACAATGTAGCAGTTTGATTGTACAAGTAGTTGTAAAATAATGCCGTGTGTCTTGATATAGAGATTTATGTTACAGACTATTGCTGGAAATCGCCATGGGGAATGAAGGGCATGGCAGTGCTCCTAGACACTTGCAAGGACAATGGTTTTGACTTGGACTTGCATCGTGCAACCAGAGATGTATTGTGTGCCATAAAAGCTACAGCAGTAGGGTGTGATACACATGGCTCACGAGAGGAAGGTAGGGATGCATATCAGCAAAGCAATGAACAAGAGGGGAGTGTTGAGGATTGCTCAAAAAGCGTAGAGTTTTTTGCAACAGAATTTTCTTGCAAGTTGCCATGGGGATAAAGAGGCATGGTATGTGAAGATAGTGGGAGAGAGGGAAGGAGTCTCACTTGCAACTTTCTCACATACACAATGGGGGAATACACACAAAGGTGGAGGCTGAAAACAGTTTTCCTCTTCTTAGTTGTGAAAGCCAAAAGAACTCAAGTACAAAGAAATAGAAGAACCCTATATGTGGGTCTCAAACCAACTCAACTAACTAAGGTGGCATACTAACTAAGCCACAAACTAGAGTAGATAAAGATAGCTATCATCTAGCTATTATTCATGGGCGGTGTACCAACCGTGTCTGCAGCTAACAAGTCGGTGACATAAATGCACAACGGTCACCCTGGCATATTGCGAGTGGAGCTCGATATCTCAACACTCCCCCTCGAGCTCAATCCCAATTCCTGCACACCAAGCAGGTCTTTGAACTTGCGCAACTTCTCTGTGCCCAATGCTTTCGTGAATATGTCAGCTACCTGATCCTCTGTGCTGACATAAACTAGATCAATAAGACCTAGTAAAACCTTTTCCTGCACATAGTGATAATGCACCTCGATGCAGCGAGGATTGAACTCTTAGCATCCCTCCTAGTAGTGAAAACATGAACACTGCGAAGAGGAGCCACCTTGTTCTTGCCGCTTTCTTTCTTATGATAATAGTTTTGCTGCGTTCTCGTCAACAAAGTCTGCAGCATGATCTCCCGTGAAGTATTCTTTCGTTCTATACTGCAACCTTTTGATTTGCAAATTGCCTGTAGAACGGAGGTAGGAGCACCTTCAAGGATCGTTGTTAGCTTGAGGACTCAAGATCGAAGACCTAACAGCTTGAGGACTCAAGAGCTAGGACCTGCATTACAGTGCACAAGCCCGAAGTGTCATTATGTGAAGAACTTGCAAGGCAAAGCATGGGACGTAGGAACTAAAGCATCTGCAATAGATGGTTGAAAATCACTTGTAGAGATCAAGAACTCGACTTTTCGGTATTGTATTGAGCTTGAAGTCGTAGTCTCATCATTTTGGGAGAGACAGCCAGTAGGTGTGCAGAGGAGCGAGAAGCCAACGAACGGAGAAGTTGGAGAGGGAGTAGGTGGAAGTGGTTGATTAGTGAAAGAGGGAAAATCCTTTTCAAATTATTTTAGAGGAGGCTTAGCATGGCAAAGCCTTATAGGCTATAGGGAGATAAGGTTATCTTGAACCTCCTCCATAAACCAGGTTATCGTGATCCTCCATCAACTAGGCTCTCTCTTTAAAAAGCCATTTATATAAAGCTATATAAAATTAACCTTTTTATATATGCTAAGCATGCAAGGTTTAAAAACCTTGATTTTAGATTCTAGTGCACTAAAAAACACTCATGTTTTATGAATGAAAACCCATAAAAATTGCATATTTGATCTTCCAAGTCAAATCCCTATGAAACACTTACAAGAACAATTTCCATAAACCTGCAAATAGAAAATTATCAGGTGAAACCTAAAATTTTGTAGTTTCATTGTAAGGCTTTGTAGGTTTTTTGTGAACACTGGTGCAAGGCAAGTACAGGTGGCAAGCGTGAGCTGCGAGCTGATAAGAACATGCAACAAGTCACCAATCATTTGCTTCCACGATGTTGGCTAGGATTGCAAAGTGATACTTGGCATGATCACCAACATCAAAGTAGGGTTCACACACATGGAAGGCCAAACATCAACACTCCCTCATCACTCAATGGTGTACATCATACAAAAAAAGTTTCAATATACTCACAAGGCAAGGCTTTTAGGATACGTCTACTGTTGATTTTGCAAAAAAGATAGAGCACTATACTACCTTTATAACTACTACAATCTCTTCCATATACTCACCCCTACCCCAAACACCAGACAGCATAGAGTCCCTCAACCCTGAAAGTCTTCATCTCGGACAAGTTCAAAGCAAAACTCATAATCCAAAAGAGGTCCTACTGGTGGCAATGGCAGATTAATCCACTCTATGCAAATATCCATGTCACATGTTGCAAACTTCTGGATAATTTTTAATACAAAACGCCCTTCTGTATATTAACTTTTGGGTATTAAATTACTTCCTTATGTATATATAAATCTGTAAGTAATTGAATTAATAAAAACCCATCTGTTGAACTCACGTGATAGGGTTACATATGACGAGTGACCCCCCCGAGCCATAGTCTCTTGGTGAAATTTGAAATTGTATTCAAACCAGAAAAGTAAATGTTGCACCGAACGAGGGAACAAGCAAACCTCATGGGAATGCCAAAAACCTGTCTATAGGTCACCCGTCCCAGGGAGAAGTGCATATTGCAGAGGAGCCATATGTTCATTTCAATCAGTTCCTGCTTCGAAGCTAAGGGGGTATGCTATGGCTTATTGTCCCGCCACTCTACTTCTTTCCTTTTTCGGGGGACAATGAGCTCTTTCCCTGAAAAATAGAAGGCAAGTGAGATCACTTGCTTCATCACTTGAATGAGGCCCATTTCTCCTTACAAGGGGATGTTCTCAAAACACTTGCCAATGTCAACTGAGAATACGCATGTTATGGAATCTGGCAAGTTTATCTTTGTATCCTATATTGATTTGACTATCCAAAAGGCTTTTGAGGGGATGCTTAAGACATCCATGATTGCTTCCTGCAGGCTTGCACTTGCAATCATAAGGGGTTCTAAGCATGCTTGCAGAGTGATGATGTTATAAACCTGGCTATTTGAAGGCCTTACCTAAGATTCTCCCATGTCCAAGTGTACTGAGCTCTCCGCATTGTTCTACCATTCAATTTGCTTTGGGGTATGTGATTGGACTGGTTGTGAATTTCTGGCTCTCCTGTAGCCCATTCCACCATGTGACTGGAATCTACCCCGTTTTGAGGAGCTAGTTGCTCTATGGCTACTGCTATCTTGCCCTCTCACAATTCTTTCACCATAAGAACAGATCCCTAGGGACGGGCATGGGAGTAATGGCAAGGAAGGGCTCTTCTCCAAATTTCGTACTATTGTAAGCATCAGCTCTCTCATGTACATGAATGTAATGGAAGCTCTTCCAAAAAATACCATATCAGATGTCTTCATAAATAGTAGAAGAGAGTTAAAGGCTGCCTTCAATGGTTTGCTAGGAAAGAAGGTAACCAAGTTATTGACGATGAACCAAATGGCATGGTGAAACCAGAGCGGTTGGGCTTTGTAGTCCATTCTTTCTTCATTGCATCTGCACTTAATATATGGTATGCCCACGTTAAAAATGTCATTGACATATTTGGGTGTTCTCCTTTCCGCTTCATTAATCCTGCTCTTACATCTGCCAAAAACTCCTACTAGGGATGGGCATCTGCCAGATGCAAACATAGCCATGGGAAAGAAGTTGGCCAACGCATGGCTATACACAATAGGGATATCAAAATTTTGAGCTACTTGTTTTGCTTCCAATTTGATACTCTTAGTGGATTGTATCAATTCTATGAGGAACAACAAGGTGTCAATGTGGAATGGGGCCAAGAGATTCATATCATGCAGGTCCCATAATTTGTTATGAGCTCTGCTTCCAACACTCTGGGTGGGAAGAATGGATTTGTATACGTGGGGCAAGAGATTTTTCTAGTATTTGTCATAGGGGTCACCATCAAATCCGAGAAGATTTTGTCTTGATCAGCCCATCCATATTGCAAAAACTATGCTGCGGGGGAGAAAGCAGATTCTGCGGGGGGATAAAGCACTCTAGGCCCATATTTTCTGCAGAAACCGGGGTGATGGGGGGGGGGGGTTAGATTGAAATTGAGAAAGAGGCTCCTCATGGTATTTGGGGATGATTCCACAAAGTCCAAGAGGGCCTTGTTATCTTCATGGATAATCTGGTCCAATGATACTTGGAGTTGCTTGATGAGAGTTATCGCCTCCTCTACTTTCCCTTTGCTGAGTATTAAGACTTTGCACCAGTCATTGAAAGATAATTGCATTATTAGTAGTCTTCCCGAGTCTAGGTGATCTTTTAGTTCTTGTGAGTCTAGGCCAATAATGGTCTCATGGACCCTCTGATGGAACATGGTCATGATAGCTAGGCATGCTTGAGATGGGGTTGGTAATGGATCCTCGTAACCAACTTTGGTGAGGTCCATGAACCAAGTGGGTGCTTGGGGGAGAGGGAAACAAGCCCATCAAGTTAGGATCTTTGTCATCCTGGCAAGCTCGTTACGATGTGTGTTGCCTAATAGAACAATAAAATCTACATCTCCCTTACTACAGTCCTTTGGCTCATAAGTACAAAATTGCCCTTTCTTTGATGCAACTTCAATCCCATGCAATTAATGCAACCAATGTTGTAGCTTATATCAGGAAACTTACACATGCTTAAGGGCATCCTCAAATCAAAGCTCATTATACTAGAGTAATGATGTTTCAGTCAAGCTTCTATCAACTGAATTCTACAAAAAGAAAATTATGTTGTTTTTATATAAAGATCTTAAGCATAATTGCTAATTTGAATAGCCACATGGTATACTTTAAGGGTATCTAATACCCCTGCCCTGCTTTTGTATTACAACCATTACAGTAGATAGTCCACCCCTTATCCAGGTACATCCAATAAGGGGCCTCCCAAAAACTTGTCAAGGGGTGTCAAAATGGAATAAGTAGCCGGCTCTGTATTATAGCCATTCTTGCCTTTAGGAATATTGCATAGTGAACCAATCTTGCAGGCAAGTGTGTCATTACCCTCCTTTCATTTCAACCAAAAATCTAAGATAGGTAGCTGGACTCACTAGCATCCATCCATAAGAACCGCATGTTAGGACATGACTACAATGCAATATGGGATTGCCGGATTCAAAGCCAGCCACGATTGTTATCCCTATCAAACTCAGCATTTTCTATCAAGAATGAAACAATTATAATGACTTCTAGGGGTCCCCAAGGCTACAGCTAAAAAATGATGCTGCCATAGGATGAGTATGATCCATCAGAGTTGTAGTGAGCTCATTAGCAACATTAATCTTCATAAATCCTTCCAAGAATTAAGGTTATCATAAAATGCATAGAGCTAGAAACCTTTCCCATGAATATATTATTAATAGTAAACCTTGAGAACTCAATAGGTATACTACCCACATGGGAGATCAATTTTAATGTGTATTCAAGGTAGTCAAATACATAAAGTTAGTATAATAGCTTAGACAAGTCCAATGTAGGCAGTAGTTATTCCAATAGTACTTCTTATCCTTAAACGTCTTGGGAATCCAGAGATATCTCCCATCAAATTTGGGGAATGAATATAATCACACTAGATCTCCTATATAGCCAATATCCCGTCATAAAATGCTATAATATGTGTCGAAAATGTTTTTTCAAGTGTTCCCAGTGTTTTTAGGTACAAATCTGTGTACATCTGTCTATTAAGCAAATCATTGAAAAAAATGCAGGGCGAAAGTAAAATATGATTATTAGACAGTGATAAAGGAGCAGGGGACTAATACGTAAGTGTAAAATACGATTATCAGAGGGCTAAGTAGGTTTCGGGCTGTTATTGGGATCTCTGAGCCATCTCCCTTCTGTGTGGCTTCCCTGTACCCATCATAGTACTCAGCCATCTTTCGGAGCACGGGCTTAGGGGCGAATTCCACATTACTTACTAGAGTACAAGGTCGAGACCATCGGCTCAGGGGCTACATATAACGGGCAGCTGTATTCATTCATTCGCCATGTCACATGAGGCGGTCTTCCAATGCTATTTACGCTTGGTTCACGCATAGGAGCTTGTAAACAAATTTTCCATAGCGGCTCCTTCTAATTCACAACCTTCCGTCTAGCACCGAGCGCATTATGAAGGGCAAAAGTGGCTTCGTGTGCTCGAAGGCTGCGGGTCGAAGGAGTTTTGTATAACCACTCCAAGATATTGTCATAACGGGTATATACGTAACAAGCATGCACATTTTGAATGGGAGTGTATCTGTAACACGCATCTCGTGGCCTAAATGCCAGTCCCTAATGCTCTCCTTCATGCATTATCTGCTGCTTCCCAGCATATCAATCCAAACGTAGTAGCGCTATCAACTTGCTGGGGTGTGTGGCTATGGTGCTTTAGCTTCCCCATACTCATCTGCCTCCCATTGTGAACATGCTTCATATAAGACCAGACGTAAGCTCCCTAAGTAAACAGTAGTTTTGTATGCATGTAGTAAATCGCAAGCAGACTCAGGTGGTACGTGGAAGGGTTTCGTACACCCAGGAACGGGAGGGTTCGTTCATGCCTGTTAGCAATCTACAAACTGACGTTGCAGAGCCCTTTTCCCGATGAAGCGTTCCCGGTCCATGGTCCTAGGAGTTCTAATCACTATCCACGCAGTCCACGAGCCAAAAAGGTGGACAACCACTGTCAACCAGCTCACGAGATCTTTCAGGTTTTTGTCCCTTTTCTACAATGTTAATTGACTAACCATGCCTAGGAGACCAGTGGGATTCACAACACGATGGGCAAACCTTCTGGGCACGGGCTGTCGAAAGGGGATTTCTAAACGTGCTTCTATTCATTGCTTCCCCAGGCTCCTTCATGGCCTTAGTTCTCGTTACGTCGTTCCTCTTACTTTCTACTGGATCGATGCACCCACCAAGGCTTCCTTGTGCTCTGTTGAGCACTCAGCTGGTGGCTCCTATCTAGCTTCCCCCATCGTGTGGTATCACAACTGGGGGCCTTTTCAAGCTAAGGCTCCATAACAGAGGTTCGGGTGCATAATAGGAGATGAGAGTCGCCCGTTGGAGCTCTTCATCCTAGGAGCGGCACTGTAAATGTTTCTTCTGGCTGACTTGGGCTCCTTCCATGGTCCTGCAAGGTCGGTGGCATGATTAGGTGGTTGTAGGTTGTCTCTTCCGCGCCGTTTCCTTGTTATCACTTCTCTCCCTTGTAATTCATGAGTCTCCTCCAATAGCTCTTCCTCTCCAAGAGGTGCTTCGGATACCTCCCTCATGTTTCGTGTTGCACAGTATCCGTGGACTCAAGCTCTGAGTATCTCGAGGGAGCAAGGTAGAAGGATGTATTGTCTATCTTGGAGTAAGTGTGAGAGCTTTCCACCCTCCTTGTTTTTGGCGGGGGTTCTCTGTATTAAATGGGCACATCCTCCACCATCCTTCACGCAGTACTCACTCGTTCGAGTTTCCTCTAGTCGTCATGATGGCGGGGCGCTTGATGCTGCACGTCCTCAGGGTCCTCCTCCTACACATTTGTCCACTCATAGGGGTTTTTTTTGAAGTATGTATGCATTTACATGTTTCTTTATTCTAAGGGGGTTATTCCACCTTTTGGATTTCCTTTTCCTACATTTCTGTCTATATCCCCATATATGCAAATTATTTAGGGGAATTCTCACCCCTTATTCATCCTCTTCCTATTCATCCAAATATTCCTTCTAATCAAGATGGTCTTCCTCCTATTGTACATTCCCATTTCTAGGGGTCTATATCCAGTTTTACCTGAGCTTCGAAGGCATTTTGGCAAAAAACGTTGAAAATGCAGGCATGCAAAAAATGTGCTAAGAGAGTGTTCAGCGCATCAACAATGACGATAATTTCTTGGAATCGTTGTTTGTATTTGGCTCTTTCTAATGTAGCAGTGCGCTTTTGAGGCCAGACGAATTTGGGCGCAACTAAAAGCACCTAAAAGCTTCTCATAAACATTGCAAAAATTAAGAGAATGGTGGCTCAGTAGACTGCAAAAATTATGAGAGTGTGATGAGTCCATCAACAAGATTACTGAGAACCTCGAGCTGGATGTAACTTGGCTTTTGCTCATCTGAAGATATTAGACCATGTGACTCAAAATTGCTACACTTTAGGCTACTTCTACTGTTTTGGTTTTCTGCTTCTCTTGGAAGACTACCCTATATGGCCTGTGTATTGAATGTTATGACCATTCAAGAATTATAAATAGAAATACCATAATTTCTCTGCAAAAGAAAGAAGCACTGCTTAGAAACTATTGCAATTATACAATCGTGGGGAGCTTGTTTCCACTTTGGCTGTTTTTGTTGCTAAAATGCATATCGAGATGAACCTATGCATTGAGTGTCATTTCGGTGGTTCACTAGAATGTGGGACATGTAAACAGGCTCTTATCAAGGAGTGTGAGGAAAGAGAAAGCGCAAATACCAACTTAAGGTGAAGTTGCATGCAAACTCTATGGACTTGAATGTGGCAAAGCGCCGAAAGATTTCTCTTGATATTGTGAGGTACGTCAAGTGACGTACACAAGGTCTACATGAGGAGACAAAGGTTGAAATTCCCTGGAATGTTATTGAGCACCTAGTATTTTGAGAGCCGTAGGGTTCATGCTCACAGGCAGTTGCGGATCATGAAAAAGGTTTATAGATAAGCGGCCTTCAGAACGCCCTCAAGTACATGAAAAATCCCAAAAGCTCTAAAGAGTTGTTTTTCAAGAGGGCGAGCATGATGATGGTCATGAATACCAAAGCCCAAGCCAGGAAACCAAATATTGTGGTAGTTGCGTCAAGACTTCTAAGTGTGTCATAGGAACTTCTATGCTGCTAGATCTCGAATGTGTCAGGAGATGATACCAGTGCATTTGTGTGAATGACAACCACACATAAAGGGTGCAATTACAGAGGAGGTGAAGAAGTTAGTGCTATCATTCTGGACCAGTAATACACGTGTCTTGCCTAATAAGAAGGATGTCCATCGAAAGTGTACAGGGAGAAAGACTTGCAGGAAACACCCAATGCATTTCTTGAGTAGCCTCAGGTTGGTGATATTACTTCAGGTTGTATCCCTTCAAGAATCATAAGCTCATTCCTTACTTCTCTATGGTATGTTGTTAACAAGTTGATGGTGGCTTTTAGGTTCTACTTTTGTTAGCTACATGTTAGCTACCATTGGCTACATGGTAGCTACCATTATGACTTGTTGCAAATAAGTGCCTGTTCATTATTATTGTGTTGTTAGACGATCATTGCTCTTCCTTTCAGTAGCCACATGGTGGCTACCATGGCCTGAATTGCTATGACTACTTATCGAATGATGCGATTAGCTACCAAGTGCTGCCAATAGCACTCAAGTTGGAGTGAGCAGAGTGGTGGTTACATAATAACTAACTACTAGCTACCACATAAATTAACTACGAGTGCTATGATTGTTGTACCAAATCATAGCCACCACTAAACAAATTGGTATCTATCATTAGGCATCCATTTCTGGAATTTAGCTATCGAGTGCTACTAGCAGTACTGAAGTAGGAGCTCTGTAAGTGGTTAGGAGATAATTTAGTAGTAGCTACCACATCTATTAAGTATGAGTGCTCTTGTTCTTGTAGCAAGTGGTAGCCACCACCAATTGGCATGGTAGCTATCATTAGGCATCCATTGCTACCATTACCATGGGTGGTGTCTAATTGCTTGAGTGGAAGATACCATTTGCATCCACAAACAAAGAGCAGGCAATGATTTGAGTGCAAGCTACCACTTGCTGCCACTAAGCAGGAGCAACAAAAATGCAACACTTGCTGCCACTTGTTGCCACTAAGCTAGAGCAACAGAAACACAGCCCTTGGTAGCACTTGCTACCAATTGCCACTAGTAGCTATCAATTGCTACCACTAGCTATTGGGATAAGTGTGATCAAGGGCTTGCTCTATGGTGCATATGTGCATCTAGGGGAGTCACATGTGTGTTTGTGTGTTGTAAAGGCACATCAAGTGCTATGATGTGTCTAGTGTGTGACCTAAGTGATGATGTAAGCCAAAGGCCCCCACATGGGAGGTTCCTTTGATTTAGGCCAGTCCCACTGATGTAGGGACTGATTCCCACTGATGTAGGGACTGATTGCCACTTATATAGGGAAGGTGCTACCTTCTCCCCCTTTCTATAAGAGAGAGTCACCTCTCTCACAATCCATAATAGAGAACTACATTTCATCTTGTGCTCTCACTCCTCTTCCAAGATGCATCTATTCTATTGCATGGGATTCTACACTTGGTATCAGAGCTTTAGGTTCTAGATCTAGCCTAGCCTGGCATTAGATGCTCTCTCTAGCATAAACTACTAGTTTTTCAAAGCTTCTTCATCATCTCCATTTTCCTCTTTCTTCCCCAAATTTGTGAGAGCTCAGTTCTCCCATTATACATGACCATTGTTCAAATCCTCTGAGCTGTAGACTCCTTGTGTATGGGTGACCTTCCAACTACAAGCAATTAGAGAGAGATTTTCTGTACACGCAATGTCAACATGAAGACTGTCCGTCGATGAATCGTGTAATGCTGCCTCTGTGGTTACCCATTTGCAAATTCCTCTAAGCTCTAGTTGGAATACAGGCAAGCTGCTGATGAAATCTGAGCCCGTTTGGTCAAGTATTGGAGGAGAAAACGTGAAAAGACCAATCGATTTTGTTAAGCTTCTACATGGCAACCTGGCGCAACATTACGTGCTTCCTTGGTGGAGGACCTTCTCTGGTATAAGACCTTTCTTCTTGCATAAAAATTCCCTTGAATAGAGCTATGAGCTATGCAAATTGCACCCTCCAATCTACCCTAGTCTCTGTTGATAGAACTCTGCATATTTTGGTCAAAGGGTGTTAAGTAATCACCATAAGTTTAGGGCTTTCATTATTTACCACAGACTTTCATTGCTTTGATTGTACTTGAGTAGTAGAACTCAGTCATGGAGCTCATAAGTGACCTTATACTTTGCATTTAGAATGATGACTATGTGATTCTCTTTTGATAAGTACTTGAATTGTAAAAGATGACTAAGCCCAAGCAAGTAGAGAAGTTGGATGGAACTAGTTTCCATACTTGGCAAACAAAAGCTAAGTTTATGCTTATGAAAAAGGAGATATGGAATGTTGTGAATGGAAAGGAAAAGAAGTCTACAAAAGAAGAAGCTAATTGGTTGATCAAAGACAAGAAGGCTCTTGCTATCATTACTTTGGGATTAAGTGGCTCATACACTCACCACATTGATGGCTTTGAAGCTTCACGTGAAGCTTGGGATCACCTTCTCTCAGTACTTGGTGCACAAGGAAAATGCTTCAAATGTATCTTGCTTATTAAGTTTCTTTGGCTACAATTGGAAAAGGGAATGTGTTATTCCATGAAGAACAACAAAGCGAATCAAGCATTTCTTGTGAAGAAGGGCTACTTCAACAACAAAGCAAATCTGGCTGAAGGAAGAACTCCATTAGCAAATGAAGAATCAAACTTTGAAAATAAAGACTATGCTTTTTGAGCAATTTGTCTTTTGAAATTTTTGTTTATCATCACTTGGTCAAATTTTGAGGTTCTCTGCCTGGAGTAGTACTCCAAAAAGAATATCATATGTTTTGTCTTTTGTAAATCACCTCTGGTCACCATATGATGTAGACCATGTGATATGTGTTTTGTCTATCCCATTTCTGTGAAGCTCACACCCTTGGGAACCCTTGCTAGCATGAGATCCTAGCCATAGATTTATCCTTGACCACCATGAGATGGCATGAGAAACTATGAGACTAGATGTATCCTTGACACTGCAAGAGGCAAACCCTTGAGGGAGGGTATGTTGGGATAAGTGTGATCAAGGGCTTGCTCTACGGTGCATATGTGCATCTAGGGGAGTCACATGTGTGTTTGTGTGTGTTGTAAAGGCACATCAAGTGCTATGATGTGTCTAGTGTGTGACCTAAGTGATGATGTAATCCAAAGGCCCCCACATGGGAGGTTCCTTTGATTTAGCCCAATCCCACTGATGTAGGGAATCATTCCCATTGATGTAGGGACTGATTGCCACTTATGTACGTCTCCCCCTTTCTATAAGAGAGAGTCACCTCTCTCACAATCCATAATAGAGAACTACATTTTGGTTTCATCTTGTGCTCTCACTCCTCTTCCAAGATGCATCTATTCTATCCCATGGGATTCTACACTAGCAACAATGCCAAGAGAGCTACTAGTCCATTGAATCCATATGTGGTAGCTACCGTGTGATTGTGTGGTAGCTACCATGTAGTAGGAAATTATTTTAGTGGAAGCTACCACTTATTGTCACTAAGCAAGGCAATTTTTTCGGTGGAAGCCATCACTTTTTGGCACAGAGCGAGAACATCCTTAACTCAAGAATACAATTTAGTTGGCAACCTTTAAATTGTGGTGACCAAAGGGCTTATCTGTATATCTCCAAAATAGACCATATTAATCATCATTGGAGGGAACACACTCCGCTCAGGAATGAAAGCCTATTAAAAAATGTAAATTTGGAGATGTTTTTATCAAGTACATTGATTATTTGAGTAGAAGCTACCACTTGCTGCCACTAAGCGGGGAAATATTTTAGTGGAAGCTACCACTTACTACCACTAAGTGAGGCAATTATTCGAGTGGAAGCTACTACTTGCTGCCACTAAGTGAGAGCAGCCATAACTCAGAAAGACAATTTAGTTGGTAATCAAGAACAAATTTAGCTTTGAAGTATGGTGACCAAAGGGTTTATATGTACACCTCCAAAGGTGACGAGATACAGCATCATTGGATGGAACATGGTGCACTCAAGATTCAATGCTTGTTTAAAAAAATAACTTATGAGATGCTTTCATCAGCTACATTGATTGAGTATGTGTTTTCACTCAATACGTGGCACTTAATTTAGGTTATAGATATTCAATATAGAACAAAGGGTCCTGCTCATCATCTGTTGGGTCGAGCAATGTCGGACAAATCATTGACCAAGATGAATTCAGCACGTTCTTGTACTTGGTGTCATCAACTAGCAACACCTTGTATGTTCTCCACTCAGGATGCCTTGCAATCAAGTCCTTAACACGTTTCATGAAGATTGGCTTGTTGTGGTCCTTTTTATCCAAGCTCGACACTTGCGCAAGTGTGAAAGATGCCTCCATGCAATTCTCCTATGATAGGATATCGGTCCAAATACTCGAATGCAAGTTCTCAAAGCAATCTTCTAGTGTGCGATGTATATTATTCTTCATGGAAGATAACCATAAGCATAGAATAAACTCACTAGAACAAGAACGACCAAAATGCTTCGCATCAGGCTGGACGATGTAAGTGAAGGCATGGCTTATGCAGAATTGCTTTTTTACATGGTGAACCTTGTATTTAAGTGCAACTGCCTTGAAATCAACATTCTCCTTCACGCCTAGAATTTTTATGTACCTTAGCAAAAGTAAACCATTCATATCTAGAACTAGCACTTCAGGGTATGCAATGTGAATAGTCTTTTTGAGAGAAGCAAGTGCTACCACACTCTGCTCCTAAATTTCATCGGCATTCACGATATGAGCAAGTCCACTTTCCACAATTGCAAGTGTGCCTCATGGGGAATCGTGACACTTGCTTCTCATTTACTCTTTGGTGAGATTTCTAGGGAATCCACGATAATTGCTTCAAGTTCATTCTTTGGCTGTTATGCAGCCATGCCTCCCTCTCATGTGCATGGTGGATCACACCGAACAGCCATAGCTTTTATGGAACTGAGTACATCCCCATATTCACACAAAATGTGTAAGCCAAAACCTTGGTCCTTGCAAGAGTCTAAGACCACTACCATGTTGAGATATCGAGCTCCACTCACGATATGCCAGGGTGACCGTTGTGCATTTATGTCACCGACTTGTTAGCTGCAGACACGGTTGGTACACTGCCCATGAATAATAGCTATCCTTATCTACTCTAGTTTGTGGCTCAGTTAGTATGCCACCTTAGTTAGTTGAGTTTGGTTTGAGACCCACATATAGGGTTCTTCTATTTCTTTGTACTTGAGTTCTTTTGGCTTTCACAACTAAGAAGAGGAAAACTGTTTTCAGCCTCCACCTTTGTGTGTATTCCCCCATTGTGTATGTGAGAAAGCCGCAAGGGAGACTCCTTCCCTCTCTCCCACTATCTTCACATGGTATCAGAGCCTTGTTCGTGGTAAGGAGCTCAAGAAAGCAAACCAAGTTTGTGGTGTCCTAGTAAGAGGACCAGTGTTGCTTTCCTATTTCGAGTTTGGGAGCAAATCTCTGCAGGTAGCACAGCCAGAAGTGCAAGAGTGCATTGTCTCAGATTGAGACGCCCTTCGCGGTGTGGCAAGAGCGCAGTATATGCTACGAGAAAGGGCGAAGCCTTCGATGACTTTATTTTTCTAATTCGAGGCCATTTCGGGGCCCGTTTGGCAGGCACTCAGAAAAAGGCCCTGTTTTTGCTGTGCGACCACTACTTGGCTAGTTAGTAAAAAGTTGCCGCAGAAATTGCATCGTATGCATGTGTGCAGAGATATTGGGAGTTGCAGAATCATGCTTGTTTCCTGTTGATGCAAAATCGTTACTAGGAAGTGACTGTGTGGTCAAATACCACTTTCGTCAGTTTTGCAGATCTGCCCGTGTGAGGCAAAAGCTGTGTTTTTTGCAGTGACAGAATATTTTGCAGTGTTGTGTAATGGCATCTGATTCTCTTTCACAGATTGTCACTGAAAAGCATGACAAGAACAACTTCCAGGCATGGAAGTTTAGAATGACGAATTTCCTTATGGGAAAAGGCTATTGGGAGTTCATTACAAGAAATGAAGAAGAACCTGTTCTTCCTAATGTTCCCAATTAACAGGAAATGCAGGCATTTAAAGGATGGCATGAGAGAGCTAGAAAAGTTATGCACTGGCTATCTATCAGTATTTCGGACTCTATGATTGTGCATATTCAGGATGCAAGTACGCCAAAGGAGGCATGGGATACTTTGGCCAAAATGTACAGCACAAATATGCAAGCCAGGAAAATGCAGCTCAAACAAGAGTTGCACAATGTGCAGAGAGAAAATTTGAGTATAAATGACTACCACATGAAGGTGAAGAAAATTGCAGATGCACTTGCTTCCATTGGGTCGCCAATGGAAGATGATGATGTAGTTTCTGTGACCTTGAATGGTCTACGAAAGGATTATGCACAGTTTCGGACATCCATTGCCATCCGTGAAAAATTTCCTGATTTTGAAGAGTTGTTTGCTCTTCTAATTTCTGAAGAGCAAAGAAATGGGGGTGCATCTTCTTCAGGAGGAACTTCAAAAGAAACTGTCTTCTACTCAAATGCTGGAAGAGGTAGAGGTAGAGGTAGAGGAGGCCGATCTGCAGGCCATGGTAGAAATCAGAATATGCAGCAAACTCAAGAAAACCAGTCCTATGCAGGAGGACGTGGTAACTCTAGAGGCAGGGGGAGCCAAAGAGGCCGTGGTGGATGGCAGAGAGGCCAAAATGCAAACAGCAATGTTGAATGCTACTACTGTGGTAAAATGGGTCATATGGCTAAGGACTGCTACAAAAAGTAGAATGACATTATGAATGGAAAATTGCAGCAAGGCAATTATGCATCTTCCAGTAGACTGGGTGATGACAGAAATGAGCATCTATTTATGGTGCAGCATATGACCAATTCTGTGACAAGTGCAGAAGAACGAAATGATGTGTGGTATGTTGACTCAGGTGCTTCAAACCACATGACAGGTCATGCAGAATGGATGCAGGATGCAAGGAAAATGGAAAAACCACGATTTGTGGAGACTGGTGATGATACTGCACATCCTATTGTGCAGATTGGCAAAATTCCTTTGTCTATGCAGGATGGGAAAAAGAAATATCTGTCCGATGTATTTCATGTCCCGAACATCACCAAGAACCTGGTTTCTGTTGGTCAAATGGTTGAGCAGGGCTTGCAGGTCAGATTTAATCCTCATGGATGCTTTGTTGAGGATATGAAAAATAACGGTCGCTTGATAGCAAAAGGAAAGAAGAAGGGCAAGATGTTTACGTTGGATATGGACATGCCTAAATTGAGTGCAGCAATGTTTGCACATGGGACTGGTGTAGTTGCAGATATTGATCTCTGGCATAAACGCATTGGTCATGTTAATATACAATGACTTAAATCAATGCAAGCCCAAAATATTGTTGCAGGTTGCCTAAATTCAAGGTTGCAGAAATGCATAAGGTTTGTGAAGCCTGTCAATTTGGAAAACAGGCAAGGAAACCATTTCCTAGGCATGTTCAAGAGAGTAAAAAGCCATTGGAATTAATCCACTCTGATGTGTGGACTACTAAAGCTGCATCTATTGGAGGCTATCACTATTTTGTCACATTTATTGATGACTTCAGCAGAAAACTTTGGGTGTATTTTATGAAAAAGAAAAGTGAAGTGTTTGGGCACTTCCAAGCTTTTAAAGCTATGGTTGAAAAAGAAATAGGCCTACAAATAAAATGCCTAAGGTCAGATGGAGCGGGAGAGTACCTCTCAAATGAGTTTGCAAGCTTCCTGCAGGAGCATGGCATAAAGCAACAATATTCATGCAGTCATACCCCACAGCAAAATGGACTTGCAGAAAGGAAAAACAAGCATACTGGAGAGGTATCTCGGGCCATGCTAAATGAAAAAGATCTACCAAATTATTATTGGGCTGAAGTAGTTGCTACAGTAGTTTACATAATGAACAGGACTCCCACTGCAACAATACATGGCATGATGCCAGAGGAGATGTATACTGGTAGAAAACCAGACATTTCTCATTTGAAAATTTTTTGTTGCATTGCCTATGTCCATGTGCCAGATGATTTGAGGTCCAAGTTGGATCCAAAAGCTAAGAAGTGCGTCTTTATTGGTTATTCTTTGTAGCAGAAAGGGTATAGATGCTATAACCCTTCTACTCGTAAGTTTACAGTGAGCAGAGATGTTGTTTTTTATGAGATGAGCAGCTGGTATGAACCAGTAAATGTGATGATTGATGTAGATGCACAAAATGGTAATGCTACACAGAATTCACAGCAGCAATCACAAAATATCAGTGGACCTACAGTGTCCTCTAATAGTGGTTCACATACTTCGCCATGGACAGGCAGATTGAGATCAGGAGAATCTCCTCAAAGCAATGTAGATAGTGGTACGCAGGTATCATGAAAAGGAAAAGAGAAGGTAGATCAACCCATGTTTGATGTGAATACAGGTCACTCTTATGTGGATGGTGAATCCAGTGGCTCAGAACAGAGCATTAATGATGAGTTGGGTATTCCTTCTGTTGTTACACCTAGAGTAAGGAAGACCAGGGATGTTTTGAGAGCACCTGGAAGTGAGCCTATTTTGTGCAGGTCTACCAGGGTTAGGTATCCTGCGGATAGGCTGAAATATGATGGATTTACAGCCATTCACTATGCCTATATGGTCAAAGTGATACAGGAACCAAAACCCACTTCTTTTGAGCAAGCCATGGGAAATGAAAAATGGGAGAAAGCCATGGATGAAGAAATGGATGCCTTGGAAGCAAATGCTACATGGGAATTGGTGCCTTTGCCTAAAGACAAGAATGCAATTGGCTGTAAGTGGGTTTATAAGATCAAGCACAATGCAGATGGTTCTGTGAATAGATACAAGGCAAGATTAGTTGTCAAGGGGTATGCACAGACATATGGCATTGATTATGAAGAAACTTTCAGTTTGGTAGCAAGGATGGCAACCGTAAGAGCAGCCATTGCTATGGCTGCATCAAAGGGATGGTCTTTACATCAGATGGATGTAAAGAATGCCTTCTTGCATGGTGATTTGCAAGAAGAGGTCTTTATGGAGCAGCCACCAGGTTATGTTCATGCTCTTCATCCTGAGTTTGTTTGCAGGTTGAAGAAAGCCTTGTATGGCTTGAAGCAAGCACCTAGAGCATGGTCTGACAAGATAGGACACTATCTTGTCACTATTGGCTTTTAGATTTCCAAGGCAGATTTCTCACTCTATGTGAGAAAAACAGAGAAAGGTATTATGCTGCTTGTCATTTATGTTGATGATTTGATCATCACCGGTGATAGTGATGAAGATACCCTTCATGTGAGAATGCTATTGAGGCAGAAGTTTGAGATGAACGATTTGGGAGAGCTGCGTTATTTCTTGGGCATTGAGGTGATTAGATCACCAAGTGGGATATAGCTCTTGCAGAGGCAGTATGGATTGGACATGCTATCCAAATATGGGATGACAGGCTGTAAGCCTATTTCAGTTCCTTTGGAGCAGAATGTGAAGCTGAGCACAGATGCAGGTGAGCTTTTGGAAGACCCTACTATGTACAGACGCATAGTAGGAAGTTTGATTTATATGACTATTACTAGGCCAGATTTAAGCTATGTTGTTGGATTGGTAAGTTAGTTTATGCAGGCTCCAAGGAAACCGCATTTGGATGCGGCTAGACGCATACTCAGGTATGTGAAGTCCACATTGCAGTATGGACTATTTTATGAGGCTGGGGTTCAAATACAGTTGCATGGATACACTGATGCTGATTGGGCTGGTAGTATTTCTGATAGACAATCTACCAGTGGATATGTGTTCTCTTTTGGGAGTGCTGCAGTCACTTGGAGCAGTAAGAAACAGCCTACAGTTGCCTTGTCGAGCACAGAGGCTGAGTACAGGGGTGCAGCAATGGCTGCATGCGAGGTAGCTTGGTTGCATAAGCTACTCTATGATATGCATCAGTCTACAGATGGGCCAATTGTCATTTATTGTGACAACATGAGCAGTATACACTTGGCAAATAACCCAGTCTATCATGCTAGAACAAAGCACAGCAGGTTCTGAGCCTGATACATCCTCTGCTCCAAAAGATGAAGGACCAAGATTGGAGGAGGTTGAATCGTGTTGTGTTCAATCTTGTTGCGTCTCTTCTACTTCGTGTGGTGTTAGCCTTGGCCCCTCTTTGTTTTGCTTTTGCGGTCCTTCATATGCTAATATGTTATTGTGTTTAACTCTTCTGGCTTTGCTTGATGACCAGAGAGCAGATCTTCTAGTCCAGCTCTCTACCCTTCTCATATTCTTGACTACATGAGAAATAGATTGGGCATAGCATTGATCTACCGTAGGCATTCTAGGTAATTGAATTTGAGGGATTGGATTTTTGTTTATCAAATCAAAAAATCTGGGGGGTAATAAGTTGGAAAACAGAGGTCAAGACTGCTTGCTACAGCCAACACTCCCTGGAGCGGAAGATTGTAAAGCGTATGCCCAGAAAACACACAGTCAAATCCCACTTCTTTCCTTAATGTGTATAGCATAGAGAGATACATACAGACTTAGATCTTTGAACAGTGCAACACTAGAGTAGAACAGTTGATCATATATTTGTAGATTGCTAAAAACAATATGGACAAAACCTGAAACAATAGAATGTGTTCAGTGTGCTACCCTCTAGCAGACAGGGTGTTGCCTAGATAGGGATCTCTGACCACCCACAACTGTCATCTACCTACTTCTAGCACCTTCGATCTCTATCAGCCTGCATGCTCTCCTAGAGCTTCAGTGGGTTGCGTAGTGATGCCCTGCAAACAGAAAACCTTGCTACTCCAGTGGACAGCCAATGGTAAGGCACTATTTGCGAGTAACACATTGCCCAAAATTTCTGGTTTTCAATGTAGACATCCATAGTGACAACTCAGATTTCTGAGTGGATTGAGATGGATGATTGCGTGAGCTCTTGCAAGATGGAGAGAATGTCCGTGGGGCTGCTCTTCATATTTCTCTCTGTCGGTTGTCAAGCCAATTGTCTCAACGTTGTTGACTCTACACAAGCTGGCAGCAGCAGGAGAACTAGGTGAGTTGTGAAGTATGAACAATCTCATTTGTTGTGCGTTGCTCTCTCTCTCTCTTTGTGTTGAGCGCCAGTGATGGCTTTCAAATATCACACAAGTCTAACATGTATGGGATTGCAACACAAAAGCCAGGGCTATGGGATTGCAAAGCAAAAAACAGGGGAAGATCATGGAGGAAACTTGCCATAGAGCCCATTTAATAGTATAACGTTTTTAATTAGGACAAGGCGGAAGGCAATGAGCCGAGAGCTAGAAACGACCTTGAAAAGCCTCAAGGGGAGTGGCAAGATGTTGCTGGATAATGGAGGCATAGCCAACTCTTTGGATTTTTGAGTTGCATAGCCTACTCTTTGGGTAGAGGGATTCGAGGTTCCCCTGTGCCTCAGAGCGGCGATCTCATCTTTGGTGCCAAACGGTCCTCGGATTGTGCTACCTACACAATAGAAGAAGTAGAAGAGGAATGAAGAGGGTGGAATCTCTTCTCAGTTAGAGATGCCCAGTTTGAGTGCCCCTCCTTTGACCAACAGCCATGGTGTCCCCAATGCCCCCTTTGCCACCACCTCGTTCAATGGTTTATTCGACTTTTGATGTTGTTTTACTTAACATTATTAAATGTAACTGTCCAAGCTTTGACACTTAGTCATTTGATTTGATGTTCGTGTCATTGTAGCTTGCATAGTCCTCTTTGGAAATATTTTGTGTAGAATGTAGGGCTCATCAATAGACAATGAACCAGCCAGATATAGAAGCTACCAAAACAATATATTTTCATCCAAAACTATGGGCACAACAAAAGAGAGAGGGATCCAAAGTCCCACCAGAGCGTGGTAGTTTGATCTTACCACAAGGTACTTCTACTATGTGCCAGATATCTCTAGACTCGAGCCCGCGTGATCCATCTCGAGTGGATGTAGACTTTATGTCTATATCCTTCTACCTTACTTCCTGTGTACAGCCTAGGTAGGCAGCCCTCTGTGAGCTAAGTCTGCAGCTCCTCAGCCAAGTTCACCTTCTAGTCATAGGCCAAAAGATGATGTATGAGGGCTTGGAGTCCCACCACAGCGTGGTACTTTGATCTTACCACAAGGTACTTCTACTATCTTACGGATATCTCTAGACTTGAGCCCGCGTGCTCCACCTCAAGCGGATGTAGACTTTATGTCTAGATCCTTCTACCTTACTTCCTGTGTACAGCCTAGTTAGGCAGCCCTCTGTGAGCTAAGTCTGCAGCTCCTCAGCCAAGTTCACCTTCTGGTCATAGGCCCAACTGGTGCTGCTCTGCTGCTCCTTCCTGCTCCCTGAAGTGCTGCTCCACTCTGCTTGAGCTGGATGGTGATTTGATGCTTCTAAAATGTTTTTCTTGTCTATCTGCAAGATTGGTGGTCGAATCTTAAGTTCTACATTCTCTGCCCATTCTTTTGGCTGTGTTTTGGCAACATTCAGTGGTTTCAGGAGTTCTACACATCTATTGGCTATTCTAGACAGTTTTGCATTAATTGTACTTGGTGATTTTACAGAGAACTACCTCCTAATTGTTAAAGGGGAGATAGAACAGTTAGTTTGTCTTCTAGGGCCCATTTTGGTTGCATCAAGGATTCTGGAATACTGTTTTCAAATACCAGCATTACTCGAACCTCCAACACAATGGATCTTTCCAAACACAGAGATGCACAAAGAATTCTGAACCCACAAACTATAAAGAACAGAGAGAGAGATCAACACAGCTTCAAGGAGCTGCAAACATCCAGCAAACTGCTGCACGAAAGGACAGCCATGGAAGACTGCGCAAATCTGAGGTATACACAAGAAAGGTGGCCAGGTTTTGCTCCTGCATGCCTCTTGTGAAGGGCTTCGATGGGATAGAACTCCGGCCACCTATGGCTTCTCTTCTAGGTAGCCAACACCCTTACCAGGCCAACCTGGTCAGTAAACTGAACCGAACAGATCTAGGCTGACCCTGGTCTATAAAAATCACCTCCTCTGCAGGTCTGCTGACCTGCTTGTACCCAACCTGTTCCATCCCAGGCCTGTCACTGCTGCAAAACTGGCTGCAGGTCTTACACTAACCTTGCAATGTTCCAGACCAGCACACAGTTCCACGGAGTGCTCCAGCCTGTATTGCACCCCTCAAAGCAGCCTGTACAGTAGGCGCATGCCCCACGCTCTATCCTGCTACTGCATTGCTCTCGACAAGGTCTTCAGTGGCTTAAGGAGGAGCCCCAAAATGCCTCTGCTGCTGCATTGCTCTCAACAAGGTTTCAGGGGTTTAGGGAGGATCCCCAAAATGCCTTACTTCAGCACTCTATCTGCTGCAGGTGTTAAGCATAGATGATATATGAGGGCCCCTCCTTTTATAGGCCCCCTTGGGAGCTGGCTATCAAAAATCGACCAGTCAGTCCTAATGGCCGACTGGCTTGCTGGCCGACTTGGTTGGCTGGTCCTGTTGCCCCCTGCAGGCGCCCTTTTGGCCTGCCATGTGCCAGCTATGTGCCACCTCCTGTGCGCCTCTGTCAAGGGCCTGTTCCAGCTTATACATTCATGCCATGATGGGCCTCTATCAGCCCACTCGCTCTGTCTTGACAGCTATCCACATGGCAGCCTGTGTGCTGCCCATGTATAAGCCCCCTCTCCACCATGAGTCCCCTGCCCTCATGACAGCCAAGATGCTGTCCATGTGGCAGGCCATTCCACCTATGGTCCACCCCCCCCGATGCACTCCTCATTTGGGGGCTCACAGATGGGGAGGTGACCATTCCAACACATTAACGGGGGCTTTTAAGTTTTCTAACACATTTGGAGCAGACTCCTAAAAAATGCAATATTTACTTCAAACTCCTTCTACCTTACTCCTAAAAGACATAGATTCACATTTCACTATTTCGAAGAGAGTGCGATATGAGCAATCAAAACATTCATGTGATCCAACTTCTGAGGCATGGTTAGCTATTGAGGGTAGTCGCAGGGATGCTTCTCACAAAGCACATTCATTTAGGAATGGTGATTGTTCAATTTTGTTAGGTATTCCCCATGAGGCTATAGAGGAGGGTGAGAATCTTGGTGCTGGCTCATTTGGAGTATGCTTTAAAGTCACTTTTAATGGCATCTCTTTCTTTCCTCGAAGTATTACTTATGCGGCGGAGCGCTACAAAGGGAACATACCTCACACCTTAAAGTCATTTGACAAAGAGTATGGAATGCAAATATTACATCCAGGGATTGTCAGATGCATAGGATTTACTAGAAGCTTACCTTGGATCAACATTTTTCCATACTTCAATGGAGGGAGTATTGGAGACATGATGATGCAGCTACCCTTTGAGAAAGGGACTTTCAGAAAGCAAGTGTTATGCTTGAAAGGCAATGGAGTCACTAGGAGAGAACCAAATCCAATACGAAGTGATGTACAGCTTACGAGATTAAAGGCATTTGTGGAAGCTACCCCAGACATCATACACGCATTGGTTGATGCATTAGCAACTATACACCAAGAAGGCATTATACATTGTGATCTACACCCTTTCAATGTCATGCCAGATTTTACCAAGAATCATAGTCGGCGAAGAACATTGATAATCTTCGATTATCTGATGGTGATAGTCGGCAAAGAACATTGATGATCTCCGATTATCTAGACAAAAGAGGTAGTAGATTTGGGATAAAATGGGATGGATGGCCTCTCAGGAAAAGTTTTAGAAAATCAAGTTTTTGGGCTGCATGATCAAGATTTTGTACATAATGGAAAAAAGTTAGTCAATGTTCTTGACAAGCCTAAGTGTCAATTGGCTATTGGCAATGTTTGGATCACCTTAAATCATGTCATTATTGTGTATGATGCTTTTTCTATCGACAAGCATATGCTAAGGGAGGGAGACATTAGGCGAGATGACTGCCAAAATTGGGCTAGAGCTCAAAGAATATGCAGTAGACAAGTGCAATGGTGCTTGGGAGAATTGGCAAACAATGGAATTCATAGAAAAGAGAGGAGCATGCTAGGAACACAAGCTTATCTTGAAATTGCTAGAGACTACATCGACATCTTCTTATCTCCACATTTGAATCTTGTGGATCGAGTCTATCTTGCAGGCAAAGTCTCTTTTTTCTTTCAAATTTGGAGGTCTTGGATTGTTCATCATGCCAACTATATGTTGAATAGAAACTTCATAACTAAGGAAGCTTTCTTAGCAAATTTTGTGGACCTTACAGACCTTGACATGATAAATATTGAGAGCGTAATTGCATTGGCAAACCTCACTTATGAGTGTAATAGCAATAAGTTTACTTTAGATGAGAATGATTGGAATGTATTCAATGACTTTGTAAAGGGGCATTAAACGCACTTGGTAGGGGCTTCTTTGTAATCTTTCTAATATGATAAAAGATTTATTATGATTATTACTATGCGCTGAGTTTAGTCTGATTTGTCTTAATGGATTTTTTAAATTATTTTTTTGCAGGATCTTGAATCACAGAAGTGGATGATTTGCAACTGCCTGGGTACTTTTGTTTATATGAATGCCATAAATCAAGTTTGAAAATGCTATTTTGGCATCGGGTACAACAAGATGTTGTATGAATGTAGCCTCTATGGTTTTAATACCATGGTTTGATATGACTTAGTAAGGGTTTTCATGGAAGAAAAAAAGTGGAAAGGTCTCCTATAAATGTGACAAAGAAGAATGATATTTCCATCTTTTGCTTCTCTAACAATCAAGACATGGAAAAAGTGGCAAGGCCAATCGTGAATGTGGCCAAAAGCATGGTGTTTTAGTTTTTTCTTCTCTACTCCTTCTCTAACAATAAAGACATGGAAGAAATTACTAAGTCTCAGATATACATTGTTTAAACAAGTTTCTAATCTTTCACATAAGAATGCTCTAGATGTTTGTATTTGGCAAGAAATAAACATTATATATCGTCATTGAATGCTTTGTAAAATTGGCTAATGTATCATCCCTTCTCCTAGCTGAAACGCCCATACATATAGTTTTGTAAAAACTTGAAAGATATAAAGCATTTATAAAAGCTCCCAATCTTTCATGTAGTATTTTTATAAAGGTTGTTTCTTGAGCTCTTTACGTGTTTCAAGTGACTTTGCACAATTCTTTGCTCTTGGTGTACGGCACACATGATTTGTCTTGTTTGATATTTGTTCCTCTTAATTTTTGCACATATGTCTTTATTCTTTGTTTCTCTTGCCTTATGGCATCATCAAGACACAAACCCATCTTAAACTTATGCATTGCCCATTATTGCAGTTGGTACCTTAATTTTTTGTGTGTAGATTCAAATAATGCAGGTGATGTAGAGATCTTGCATTCTAAATATCTCATCCTACCTAAAGGGACTCCAAAAGTAGTAGTGTATGACTCACATAAGGACTTTTAAAATTCCTCTAGGAAAATAAATATACTTACAGAAGGGGATTTATAAATTTTCCCAAAATTTACAGAGGGGATACTAGGAAATACTAGAAATAGGTTACATAGGGATTTAGAAAAGAACCCTTGAACGCACGTGATATAGACATATTACACTAAGTGACCCCCCCGAGGGCTATGGTACCTCAGACAGGAAGAAGCATTGAGAAATTTCAAACATGCAGTGAGGTACATGGATGATATCCTCTTGATTAATGTGTCAAACCCGAGACACTTCCTTGACCCATAAGAGAAGATGGACCGAGATAACCCATATTGGATCTACCCTCTGGATTTCTTAGAGATCAAGGAAACTACTAAGACATACTCCCTTGATACATAGATGGAAACTCGAGGGTGAAAAGTTTCCTTCTTGAACATGGCCATTACCGTAGTGCACCTAAAGAATGAATTAGCAGTTACAAACAAATTTGATAAGCTTGAGGAGCTAAACTACAACGTATGCCAGTACATTTGGCAGAATGGAAATGGACCACAATCGTTTGCGAAAAAAGTTATCTTATCACAAGTAATGCCCATACTCTACACGGAAAGTGGAAATTTTAATGCCTTCATATAGATTGAGAAGTTGGTAAAGAAATTTGAAGGAAACGGTTTGATAAGCGGAGGAGTCAGGGATTGATACTCGAATTCCTAAGAAGCGACTTCCCAGGAAGCTCCTTGAACACCTGAGTGATAACCCAATGGATGAGTAAGCACCTTCTACCCCAATTACCCCATAATGCATACACTATTTTGAACCTAGTGTGGGGAAACGGTCCATCCCCATCCATTAGGATGGGTGGACAACTGCCCACACATGGAGTGTGGTACCTGGACTATTGCGGCTTGGCAAGATACACACACACACACACCGCCCTTCCTCCCCTTGCTCTCGAGGCAGAAATAATGAAGTAAGCAAGGGGAACACTTAGACTGGAACTTGAAATGGGCTAGAACATGCAATACTTCGAATGAGAATATGTGATATACACTCCACCATTACTAGAGTTGGCCCAGGGGACAAACTGGATATAGACCCCTAGAAATGGGCAAGTACAATAGGAGGAAGCCCAGCTTGATTAGAAGGAATATTTGGATGAATAGGAAGAGGATGAATAAGGGGTGAGAATTCGCCTAAATAATTCGCATATATGGGGATATAGACAAAAAGGTAGGAAAAGGAAATCAAAAGGTGGAATAACCCCCTTAGAATAAAGAAATATGTAAATGCATACATACTTAAAAAAAAACCCCTATGAGTGGACAAATGTGTAGGAGGAGGACCTTGCGTACCCATAGCATCGAGCCCCTCGCCATCACGACTAGAGGAAACTCGCACGAGCAAGTACTGTGTGAAGGATGGTGGAGGATGTGCCCATTCAATATCAGAGAACCCTTGCCAAAAACAAGCAAGGTGGAAATCTCACACTTACTCCAAGATAGACAACACGTACTTCTACCTCGTTCCCTCGAGATACTTGGAGCTTGAGTCCATGGATACAGTGCAACACGAAACACGAGGGAGGTATTCGAAGCACCTTTTGGAGAGGAAGAGCTATTGGAGGAGACTCACGAATTACGAGGGAGAGCGGTGATACCAAGGGAACGGCGCGGAAGAGACGACTACAACCACCTAATCATGCCACCGACCCTATAGGACCATGGAAGGAGCCCAACTCAGTCAAAAGAAACATTTATAGCACCGCTCCCGAGAGGAAGATTGCCAAAGGGCGACTCTCATCTCCTATTATGCGCCCGCACCTCTATTATGGAGCCTTAGTTTGAAAAGGCCCCCAGTTGTGATACCACGCAACGGGGGAAGCTGGATAGAAGCCACCAGCTGAGTGCTCAATAGAGCACAAGGAAGCCATGGTGGGTACATTGACCTAGTAGAGAGTAAGAGGAACGACGTAACGAGAGATAAGGGCATGAACGAGCCTGGGAAAGCAATCAATAGAAGCACGTTTAGAAATCCCCTTTCAATACCCTATGCCCAGAACGTTTGCTTGCATCTTGTTGCGAATCCCACTGGTCTCCTAGGCATGGTTAGTCGACTAACACTATAGAAAAGGACACAAAACCCGACAGGTCTCGTGAGCTGGTTGTCCACCTTTTTGGCTTGTGGACTGCATGATTAGTGATAAGAACTCCTAGGACCATGGAGCAAGAATGCTTCATCGGCCAAAGGGCTATGCAATGTCAATTTCTAGATTGCCAATAGGCGTGAACGAACCCTCTCGTTCCTATGTGTTTAAAATCCTTCCACGTACCACCTGAGTCTACTTGCGATTTGCTACATGGATATGAAACTACTATTTACTTAGGGAGTTTACATCTGGTCCATGGATGTTTTTATCAAAGCTATGCTTATATATTAATATACACTCTTGGCAAAAGTTTATCATACAACTTAATATATTTTCCTTTGAATTTTGAAATTAAAAATGTAAATCCTGGCGAAACTTTTTTTTTTTTGCATAAAAGTTTCAAATCTTGGTGAATGTTGCAAATGTTTATTTTTATTAGGCCATAGAACTTTCGAGACCAATATAACAGTTTAGCTTCTTAACAAAACTAACTTGAAAAAATAATCAATGGTCTGGTCTTATATGAAGCATGTTCATAGTGCGAGGCAAGTGAGTATGGGGAAGCTAAAGCACCATAGCCACACACCCCAGCAAGTCGATAGTCCACGGCTCCTCAGTTAGTGCTACTACGTTTGGATTGATATGCTCAGGAGCAGATAACGCATGAAGGAGAGCATTAGGGACTGGCGTTTAGGCCACGAGATGCATGTTACATATACACTCCCATTCAAAATGTGCATGATTGTTATGTATATAGCCGTTACGATAATATCTTGGAGTGGTTATACAAAACTCCTTCGACCCATAGCCTCCGAGCACACGAAGTCACTTTTGCCCTTCATAATGCACTCGATGCTAGATGGAAGGTCATGAATTAGAAGGAGCCACTATGGAATTTTTTTTTACAAACTCCTATGTGTGAACCAAGTATTAATAGCATTGGAAGACCACCTCATGTGACATGGCAAACAAATGAATACAATTGCCCATTATATGTAGCCCTTGAGCCGATGGTCTTAATTAAGATGGCTGAGTACTATGATGGGTACAGGGAAGCCACATGGAAGGGAGATGGCTCAAAGATCCCAATAATAGCCCGAAACATACTTAGCCCTTTGATAATTGTATTTTACGCTCACGTATTAGTCCCCTGCTCCTTTAGCATTGTTTGATAATCATATTTTACTTTCGCCCCCTTTGACACATATTATAGCATTATATGATGGGATATAGTGTGATTCTACCCATTCCCTAAATTTGATGGGAGATATCTCTGCATTCCCAAGAAGTTTATGGATAAAAAGTGCTATTGGAATGACTGGTAATAGCGGTAAAACACTACTACCTACATTGGACTTGTCAGACCATTATACCAACTTTATGTATTTGACTACCCTGAATACATGTAAAAGTTGATCTTCCATGTGGGTAGTATACATGTTGAGTGTGATTCTATATATTGGCTATATAGGAGATCTAGTGTGACTCTACACATTCCCCAAATTTGATGGGAGATATCTCTGCATTCCCAAGGCATTTATGGATAAAAAGTGCTATTGGAATGACTGGTAATAGCGGTAAAACACTATTGCCTACATTGGACTTGTCTGAGCCATTATTTCAACTTTATGTATTTGACTACCCTGAATACACATAAAACTTGATCTTCCATGTGGGTAGTATACATGTTGAGTTCTCAAGGTTTACTGTTAATAATCTATTCATGGGAAAGGTTCTAGCTACATGCATTTTACGATAACCTTAATTCTTGGAAGGATTTTTGCAGATTAATGTTGCTAATGCACTCACTACAACTATGATGGATCATACTCATCCTATGGCAGCATCATCTTTTAGCTGTAGTCTTGGTGACCCCTAGAAGTCATTATAATTGTTTCATTCTTAATAAAGAATGCTAAGTTTGATAGGGATAACAACCATGGCCAGTAGGCCTTGAAGCCTATAGTCCCATATTGCATTGTAGTCATGTCCTATAGGACATGCGGTGGTTGTGGATGGATGCAGGTGAGTCCAGCTACCTATCTCAACTTTTTGGTTGAAATGAAAGGAGGATAATGACACTTTCCTACAACATTGGTTCACTATGCGATATTTCTAAAGGCAGGAATGGCTATCATACAGAGCCGGCTACTTATTCCATTTTGACACCCCCTGATAACTTTTTGAGAGGCCCCTTGTTGGATGTACCTGGATAAGGGGTGGATTATCTACTGTAATACTTGTAATACAAAAACAAGGTAGGGGTATCAGATACCCTTAAAGTATACATGTGTCTATTCAAATTAGCAATTATGCTTAAGATCTTTATATAAAAACAACATAATTTTCTTTTTGCATAATTCAGTTGATAGTAGCTTGACTGAAACATCATTAATATAGTATAATGAGCTTTGATTTGAGGATCTCCTTAAGCATGTGTAAGTTTACTTATATAAGCTGCAACATTGGTTGCATTAATTGCATGGGATTAAAGTTGCATAAAAGAAAGGGCAATTTTATATTTATGAGCCAAAGGATTGTGGTAAGGGAGATGTAGATTTTATTGTTCTATTAGGCAACACACAACAAATGACTCGATGGTGACAACTAATTTTGAGTCCTACTATAGCTAAGTGTGTGGAAACATCTCTCTCTCTCTCTCTCTCTGTCTCTCTCTCTCTCAAAGTGGGTGGATTCTTGATATGCTTTAGTAGACAATGAACCAATGAGGGGAAAACCTAGGTATGATGTATGATGTAAAACTCTTTAGTCCTTTTATTTGCATAGGCCGACATGGAGACTCCTAAGGTGCCCAAGCCCACTTGCCACCCCCGTGAAGCTCCTTGTACTCATTTGTTGCAAGTTTCAACCAAAATCCCATCCCATATGCAAAAAATTATCAAATGATAAAGCCCCCCATCCACGAGCATGTCTACCACCTAGAACTTGAAGTCTGTGAACTCAGACTTCAGCTTGTAGTTTTGGAAAGGAAGTCCACAATATGGAGGGGAATGGAAAACATGAGGTCATCAAGGAGGTGTTGCACAAGTGTAATGCATCTCCCCCAACCCACATTTGGTTTCTAAAGTGCAAGAAATGTTAAGTAATAATCACTTGAAATCTATGAAATAAGAGATGACAGTAGAAAACAATAAAGTGAACAAAGAGGATCTATACAGGGAAGTGAAAGAGTAGCAAACTAGAGAAGCCAACAAGTAGATATTGCATGTGTGGGGGCTACCAAAAGGTTGCCTTGATAAAAAGGAATTCATACAAGATAAGATTGATTGCCTAAAAGAGAAGATACCACAAGATCTGGATAACATCCAGAGTATTGAGTGAAAGAGAACACAAATACGAATCTTTCCTAGTGACAAGGTAGCCAGGACCACGATTTTTTGACAAACACACAAGCTAAAGGGCACAAATATATGGATATATGCAAAACTCACTCCGACATAGCTCAAGCAAAGAACCACTAAACTTGTAAAAGTGAAAGAATCCAGGAAAGAAGGAAAGTGGGTCGTCTACCGAGATGGGATCGCACTAATTAGAGATTTCACATCTAAACCTAAAGACCCTCGATCTTAAAGTGATGTAATGAAGGCCAGTTTTTGTTATAGTGCTAGAAGCTAGACGCGTGCTAAATAATCTCAAGTTGAGTTGCCATGTGCACTCCTCGACTCTCTGAGCCTGAAAGATACAGTTGTAAGAAAATAATACAACATCTATGCTCAACAGATAACAGGATCTCGTACACAAGAGAGAAAACAAGATAGTGTGGAGAATCAAAAATTTGATTACTCTAAAACTGATACAATAAATGGCGTTGCCTCCCAACCATGCGCTCCTGTGAAAGAAGCTTTGATGGCGTGCTAGAAATAGTAGAAGACGAAGGCTGGATGCTAAGGAATCAGGGTTGCTATAGACAGTGATAAAATGGGCTTCATGGGCTTGCTCTTATATAGCCACCAGTCGTAGTCGGTTAGGCTCAATTGGGTGACCGACCCAGTCCGCCCAAAATGGTCGACTGGGGGTTGGTCCCGAAATAGGCCACCGACCATACGATAGAACCGATGCACAAAACAGAGCAACTCACCTACGGTTTCCATTCAGCCCAGAGCCATCCAGGATCATCTGAGGCTCCAAACGGGCCCCACAACCCGAGAGTGGATTGCCTTGGGAAATGCTCTATCTACCCTCAGTGCGGTCAGTCAAGGAATGCCTTCCCGTGCTTGCATGTAGCCTAGTTGGTTGTGTGCCAACTCTATCTGAAGCCGTCCAGCCATCAGGCCACACATGGCCCCCATCTGGTGTCCAAAGCAAGACTTATTGGATAACCGAGCTACTCAAATGCCTTCTTCTCATATGGGGGGCTTACAAGTAGAGTTAGCTGGTTCCTGCGTAGTTATAGGAGAGTGAAGCATTGATATCTAACACCCCCCCTCAATGTCCACCCGCAAGTGAACTTACTTTTTCAGCCCAATGCCAAGTCGATGTAGATGCCTCTCCAGCAAGTCTCTTCCAAGAGCCTTTGTGAAGATGTCCGCAGCATTCTCTGTAGTTGGACAGTACACCTAGTTGACCTCTCCATCCATGATGAGCTCATGTACAAAGTGATATTGAATCTCAATGTGTTTTGTGCGAGCATGGAACACCGGGTTCTTTGCAATCGCCATGCAGCTCTGATTGTCACATGATAACTGTGTAGGCTTGTTTTGCACTGCACCCATGTCCCCCAAAATCCTCCTCAACCACACTTCCTCACAAGAAGCAAAGCATGCAGATTTATACTCGGCCTCGGTAGAAGAAAGAGCAGCTGTGGGTTGCTTCTTGCTGACCCATGGCACAACTGTAGATCCAAGTGAGAAACAGTACCCTGTCCCTGATCTCCTGCTGTCCACGTCTCCTGCCCAATCCGAGTCACAAAATCCAGTCAAGATGTTGCCCTTGGTATATATATGTATGTATGTATGTATGTATGTATGTATGTGCATGCATATTCATACATACATACATACATACAAACATCAAAAGTAAGACCCCATTGGTTTCCCATGTCATGCATTTTGTTATCTCATGAGCATAAGAACAAGCACTTGTGTTCTTGACCTTTCTTTGCAATGGGGGTCTTGATTTTGGGGGGGTATGCCAAAAATTGATCAACAACATTATTTGATGAATATAGTTTTAGTTGATGGAGAAAATGGACATGAAAACCATCTAAATTGGATCTTGCCGTTCGATTTGATATATGACATGACCCCATTTGGATATGCAAGTCCAAAGATACGGGGTACTACTTTTAGGGCCTGAATGCCTAAAATAGGCAACGCGTTAACGCGCTGTCTATTTCATGCATTTAGGCCTCAAAAGTAGGACCCCATTGTGTTGCCAATGGGGTCCTACTTTTGAGGCCTAAATGCATGAAATAGGTAGCGCATTAACGCGCTGCCTATTTTAGGCATTCAAGCCCTAAAAGTAGGACCCCATATCTTTGGACTTACAAATCCAAATAGGATCATGTCATATATCAAATCGAACGACAAGAATTAATTTATATGGTTTTCATGTCCATTTTCTCCATATATCAAAATTGTATGCATCAATATATACATCAATATATACATATATGCATCAACATATACATATACATATACATACATACATACATACATACACACACACACACACACACACACACACACACACACACATATATATATGTATGTATGTATGTATGTATGTACATACACATATATATACATACATACATACAAACATCAAAAGTAAGACCCCATTGGTTGCCTATGTCATGCATTTTGTTGTCTCATGAGCATAAGAACAAGCACTTGTGTTCCTTACCTTTCTTTGCAATGGGGGTCTTGATTTTGGTGGGGTATGCCAAAAATTCATCAACATCATTATTTGATGCATATAGTTTTAGTAGTTTTAGTACACATACATACATACATATGTGTGTGTGTGTGTGTACATACATACATGGATGCATGCATGCATGCATACATACATACATATTGATGCATATAGTTTTACTAAATGGGGAAAATAGGCCCCACTCCGATTTTTGTGGAGAGACACAACTAGACAAATAGAGCAAGTCCAAGGGGTCGCTAGGGACACCCCTCGGCAAATGGAGATGCCCATTATGCAATTTTAGCACCAATTTTGGGATGTAAGCTGCATAGTCATATCCAAAAAAAGTTGTCAATTCTTGCATTAAATGTAGGGTGGTGAATATATCCTATTCCGTCATGGGGCCGGAGAAGACGGAGGCAAAAAATTGAACCTCCAAAAAGACTTCTTTTATCGGTCTCTGGGGACTGGCTCTTACTAGTGTTGAGAGTGGACAAGATAGCTACCGTTGGTGTGATATGGGAATCTCCCAGTCTACAATTTTAGCACCAATTTGGGGATGTAAACTACATAGTCAAGTCCAAAAAAGTTGTCAATTCTTGCATTAAATATAGGGTGATGAATATATCCTATTTCATCATGGGGCCTATAGAAGACGGAGGGAAAAAATTGAACCTCCAAAAAGACTTCTTTTACCGGTCTATGGGGCCTAGCTCTTACTAGCATTGAGAATGGACAAGATAGCTACCGGTGGTGTGATATGGGAATCTCCAAGTCTCAAGTTTTGGGATACATGAAATTAGATCATGCTAACAGTAACTCTAAGAGGTTCCAAAGGCAGGCAACATTCTTCATCATAGCTAACTTAACTGCAAGGCAGTGAAAATGCCAGGAAAGTTGCTAGGTAGCTTTGATTTGGGAAGGGATATGATAATACTTTGTTGTGTTATGTAGGATATTAATTTCCATTAAATTTGGGACATGTTAGATATAACTTCATAAATCCTAAGTCATGAAATTAATACATTACAAGTTCAAGCATAAATAATAGTTGTGAAGTTAATGCATTAAATATTCAAGCCTAAAGAAGAATTAATCAAGACCTAATGCACCGTACCAGAGACTTTGGCCTTACCCTCATTCCATAGACTTGCCAACGTAAGACCAAAATTTTCATTCTTAAGAATATGTGGAAAAACCTTGCATTTGGCCCACTTTTGGCGAAAAAATTTCATTCTAAAGAATAGGTGGAGTGAAATTGTGTTTGATAAATACAAATCAATGCTCAAGTTTGGACATGAATAAAGGTATCCTTTTGAAGATATTGGAACACATGAGAGAAATAATATTGAAGATACATGAAGTTTTAGACATACTATTAAAGACAAATGAACATATAATGGATGAAATCCTATTGATGATACATGAATTTTCAATAGACCTATTATTCAAAAGATCTGATGGATTGAATGTAGCTTTACTACATTATCCCTTTTACAAGGGTGTTTGAGTTTGAGGCTTGAAACATAAGAATGAATTTGTGTTGAAGCCTAGTGGTTTGTTAAGGATATGTGAAACTTAAAGTAAAAGTACTTACAATGGAAGGGATTATATCAAGATCCTATTAAGGACATGTGAACATATAGTAGAATAATTCTACATAAAATTAGTGGATCAAACTTAATGGCTAAAAAGCAAAAAAGGATGATGGTGCAACCTAGGGGCTACTCTACGGCACTATGGCAGCAATCTTTGTAGTTACTATCAAAGGTAGTGTAACTTTTTTATCAAGGAAAGAGATGCGAACCACTCCACATGACCTAGATCTGTATGACCTAGGTTGCACCGACTTGTTTCTTTCATGGATAAAAAGTGACCCTTAGGTGATGCTATAGCACTCCCTTTTTTGGTCCATTATTATAGCACAATTGGGGCCTTTTGACCTAATACTAGCTACCCATCAAATATTTGTTGTAGATGTTAGGGGTAATTACCAAACTACTAGTGGTAGTTTTATCACCACCATTAGTAATTTTATTTTAGTGTTCCTTAATGCATCTACCTCAGCCCATGTTGCTGCAACATTTCCATCAGTTGATCCTATTGTTCCTTCCTCACATGATGAAAAATGGGCTTTCTAATTGCTTCTATGTCTTGTCTACCACCTTGACCACCGATGATGTAGGTCAAGGGTTCTAGTATCTTGGTCTTTCTATTTGTCTACAGTCAGTCTTTTGTCTATCTAGTCTTGTCTATCTGTCCATTTGTCTATCAGTCTGACTGTGTTTTAGATCCATCTTGTCCTTACCCTTGTGGACCCATATGAGGATATCACTTGAGGAGGGGTGTCTCAGGATCATTTGTCTGTCATGTTTTCTATCTTGTCTCTCAGTCTATCAGTTTGTCTTCTAGTCTTGTCTTTCTGTCTTACTCCTAGTGTCCACTTAAGGAGGGTGTTGGAGATAAGTGCACACTAAGTGTACTATTTCCTAGTCTACATTTGTCTAAGTCTAAGTCTAGTCTTAAGTGTGTGCCATGTGGCACTTCTACAATTATCCCATAAGCACTCTTGCTTTATGTCTTGTACTTTGGCCCATATATTCAATGGGTCACATCATTGTAATCTATCAATCTAGCTTGTGTCTTGTCTACACTCTTCTCAAGGTATTTCTTGTCTTTCAGTCTTGTCATTTCATTTCCATTTCCAGTTTCTAGTTCTAGTTCTTTTTCCATATTCCAACAGATGTGTGGTTGTTGGTAGGGAGAGCTTGAGGATAGCTTCTACCTTCTCAGGGTCAAGCTTGACACCCTCAGATGAGACAATATGTCCCAGTAACCTCCCTTGAGTGGCTCCAATGGTGCGTTTCTCAGGGTTGAGACTACCATTCACATCATTGACCCTTTGGAAAGCCAACCTAACCTTCATGACGTGCTCCTTACGTGATGAGAATATACAAAAATCATCTAAAAACATCTCCAAGAAAACCCCCAGATAAGGAGCAGACACCATCTACATAAATCTTTGAAAGGTAGCAGGAGCATTGGTGAGGCCAAATGGCATTACTTTGAATGCAAATGTCCCCTAGGGTGTGGCAAATGCGGTTTTAAGCACATCTTCTTCGGCAATTCTGATTTGATAAAACCCGGAGTAACCATCACAGAAAGTATACATCTCATGACCACTTACCTTCTCAAGAATGAGGTCTTGAAAGGGAAGAGGATGATGGTCTCTCTTGGTGGTTGCATTGAGTTTCTTATAGTCGATGCAGACCTGCCACTTGTTGTTTTTCTTTGGGGTGACTACCACTGGTGAAACCCATTCAGTATTGTGAACCGGAACAATAAACCCAGCTTCTACAAGTTTTTGCAACTCTGAGCATAAAGCATCGATGTGTAGGGGCCCTAATCTCTGATACTTCTGAGCCACAGGCTTCGCATCAGCAGGCTTCAGCTCTATCTTGTGCTCTATGGCAGTCACATGGCGAAGGTGGCGGTAGCTAGTTGCGAAGAGGTCAAGGAACTCTTTGAACATTTCTAGGAACTCGTCTTTCTCACTTGGAGTGAGGTCTAGGGAAATCATAGATTCAAGCTATTGAGGACTAGCTATTAACTTTTCTACAAGTGGTGGGGTCAGAGACATCCCCATCATGTAAACTTCCTCCTCTGAGAACTCCTCCCCCCATCTGATCCTTCCATTGATTCAGAAACCGAGGATGAGAGAGTATCACTATCTTGCTCCTCTTCTTCTTCTGGTTCTATGGCACCTGGTTGCATCGGGATCTTCTCCTTAGAAGCACCAAAAGACATGTGTCATGTCTTCCAATAGCTGACTGCATCACTCTTTCTAAACCATGGTTTTTCGACTATGGCTGGGTAACTCCTGCCTGTATCTTCAATGTCCACTACATAGAAATTGATGGTGATGGTAACCTCATTGATAGTGATGGGCAAATCCTCAATGATTCCCAGGGTGGCGAGTCATCAACCATCTGCTACCTTGATTCGAGTGGAGGAACGCCTTGTGCATTTGAAATTCAATTTCTTCATGATTTGGGGCACCATGATATTACATGCAGCTCCCCCATCAACACACACTTTTGACACGACAATTATCTATGATGACATCTACTGTATGTGGGTGCCGATCAATTTCTTCAGAGATAGAAGAGACCTCTCATACCTTTCCCTTTTTCTTGCTCCTCCTTGTTGAGAGCCCTTGTTGCAACTCATGTCTCACCTTAGGGCTTAATGCTATGAGGGAGCGTGATGCTCAAAGACCGACGAGCAAGGTCCTGAATGACCAAATAGTCCTCTTGCCCTGAGCCGATGGGAAAATCCAAGGGCGACCACTTACTCCTGCGAGATCTTTTAGTCTTCTCTATTGGTGGGTCTGCCATCTCAGCATCTGAGGGCTCTGAGAAGGACACCTTCTTCCTGGGGGTGGCCTGGGTTTGGAGAGGGGCCCGAGGTGGTACAACTTCTTTTCTCAAGTCAAGGATCTCTACGTCAGAATCCTCAGTGCCTAATTCACTTAGAAGATTCACCCTTGGAATATTGGGACATTTCGTGTGATAATGACCCTTTTGGTGGCACTCGTAGCACACAACATTGGCATGTTCTCTTGGAGGGCGATTGGATTGCTTTCTGATGCCCACCATCTCAAGCCGAAGATCATTCAGGGCCTTGGCTAGGTCATTGACTCCGGGTTCTTTAGTAGGAGGGGCTAGGAGAGTAGGAAGGAGGGGGGCTCATGGGAGGCTAGGGAAATCTTCAAGGCGGAGGTCGAGGATATACTCCTTGTTGAGGGTAAGCATCTAAGGGAGGACCATACATTTGAGGTGGAGGCGATGGATACATCCCTGATGAGGGGTGGGGGTATGCCCCTGAGTTAGACCCCCCAGGTTGTTGTTGCAAGAATTGAGGGGGTTGCGGAGGGACAATCGTCTTCTTTGAAGCAGGGTCCAGAAGCAAGGTCCAGTCTAAACTTTATCAAACTTTTGAGCAATCTCATGTGCTAGCACCATAGTTTTTGGATTCTCCCATTTAAGCTTGAGGCGGAACTCATCACTTGCTCCTACTACAAGGTAGCCCAAGACATGCTGAGTCATTCCACCTCGAAATCTGACATTGTCCTCTTGCAAGGCAATTAAACAGTCCAGGACCACGATCGCTCAATCCACATATCGACATGTCGTCTCACCTTCTGACTGCTTCAAGTTTGCCACCTGCATGTAGACATTCTCCGGCTCCTCTTCTTTGCCGAAATACTCAATCATCACTGTTGTTAGCCTTGGCCAGCTTTGCTGAACATCGTCGGCCTACTTCTCATACCACACTTGAGCCAAACCCTCTAGAAATGTGGGAAGAACCAACAGCCATCTATCTTCAGTAAGAAAGTTGAGAGAAACACAACGGCGCTTGAAGGCCACAAAATACTCATTTGGATTTTCTTCAACCCATCCACAGAACACGGGAATGTCAGCCATGCTTGAAAATTGGAAAAGAGAGAGTCGAAATGAGGCTTATCTATTGGCCAACAATGGAAAGAGGTAGCTTGAACTGAAAATTAGGTGAAGATACATCCACAAAGCACACATAGGTAGGGTAGGGTGTGACTAGTGTATTGTGAAATAGTACACGGGAAGAATCTTCAGCATAGAATAGCTCATACATAATCTTAAAAGAACCAACCCTCATGATATCGCATCCATCTTTACAAGCGAGGGTTAGAGACACGGCACTGCATGAGGTTGTTCATCAAGGCAAACAAGAATGCCATGGCAAATGTCAATAGTTGGAGAGCTTGCACATCACCTTCAGCTTCTTCCAGTTCTTGTAATCACCATGCTATTTCTTCAAGGGGTGTGTGGTCTGGCATCCTTCTTTTGAGCAATGTCCTTGAGGACCTATCTAATGATCTTCCAAAGTCGGTAAACTCGTATCAAATATGCCCAATACTTAGTTTCATGATGGCCACAACCTTTGTATTCCTTACAAATGATCACCCTCCTTCATGGCTTGCAGCTTTGTTGGGGTGGTGCTTCCACTCGCGTCATGTGTGATTGAAGTACAAGCTTCGCGTGCCAAGAAATTAGCAACTATATTTTGAGCTCGAGGGATATGCTGAATTTTTACCTCTTCAAATTGTTGGCACAGTTTCAATGCTTATTGTATGTCATGGAACCAAGCCTTCACTCTGCACCTTCCACCTTCCACTAACTTGTTCACACACGAGTTGAGAATCTCCTTGCACCTCAAGTTGCTTGATGCGATGTTCTTGCGCCTTTTGTGGCCCAAAAATGAGTGCTGAGTACTCAACTTGGTTCCAAGTACTTGCAGGTGTAGACTTGCTATAACAATACACCTCACCCCCCGGTGAAGTGAGCTTTACACCCACACCAGCAGCCTTGGTCGAAGGTTTGTATGCTCCATCAAATTGAAGTAGCCAAGATGTCATCACACGAAGACCAAAATCCAAACATCCCAAGTTTCTCGGTAATCCAAGATAGGTAGAAGGAGAGGGTGGGGAGAATTCCACACTTGAGCAAGACGTTCAGCACCAAATAAACTTGCAATCCTTTGTTGATAGTTTATCTTTAGACCAAAAAGAATTACAACTTGAAGCTCAAAATGAGGCACAAAGGGTTGATTAGGTATAGAGGGATTCCTTGGTCGAAACATTACCAACCATAGCCAAGCCCTAGAAACCTTTGTAGTGAGATCGAGAAGAAATCATTTAAGACGAGCTTATCCACTAGAATTAATAAGCAGATGTGCCAAATCTCCCCCCAAGCTTTTTGGAACATCCCACCCTTCAAAGAATGTCACCCTTTTAATTACCTCTGATGCAGCAAGTAGCTCGATCACCGCACAATGAGTAGAAGTGAAATCAAAGTCCTCCCAGTGTATCACCAGTTCTTCACCTTGAATCAACCACAGTGTATCATTCCACCTGTCATCTCCTTGAACAATGCATTGGACAATCAGCCGTTGAAGGTTGACATGAAGATCAAGAAAGAGATCTCGCCAATTGGTAGCCGTAATGAGTGGAGGACCAAGCACCAAATCCTTGAACTCGCCGAGAAGTGACATAAATAATCACCCTCCTCGTGTGGCGTGCATCCAAGGAGTGAACTTGGAAAAGTTCCGAATCGGCGATCTAGTAGGAGATGTGAATAGAGCACTTGAAATGAAATATTTTTGCTTTTTGCAGCAAGAGAAAACTCCCCACGGTTAGAGTTACAATTCCCGAGATTTCAATATATAAGCGAAAATCATTACATTTTCATCAGTTCCTACTTGCTGGCCCATTGATAAGTCTTTCTTTTGTAAATGGGGAGGTCTCGGGTTTAATTCCCACTCCTTAATAAAAGGAGAGGAGAGGAGAAGAGAAGAAGAAGATAGAGTCAGAGGAGAGGGGTGCAATGTGAGGATTTGTTACAGTTTTGCAGAAGCTCAGAAAATCTGTCGTGACCAAGAGACGCGATCTGGGCTGTCTGTGGCCAGAAGATGTGCGACATGCACGTGAATGTGCCAATCGCGACAAAGGGATATGCGGGTGCATCCAGGAGACGTGCGAATGCACGCACAGGACCCCAGAGGAAGTGCAGATGTTACAGCTTTGTAGATGCGACCAGTACGACCAGAAGATTCACCAACTAGAAGATGCATCGAAACTGCAGGCAAACTAGAGGCACAGAAGCAACAGTTGGAGATACTGTCGTTATCGTCGCAGATATTGTAGTTACTCTTGTCGGAGATAACGTAGTTATCGCCACAAATATTAGTGGTATAACTTGAGGGCTCCATGTTATAGATGGCATACTTATTGCTGCTGAAGGTAGAACACCACCACTTGGAAATGCATCCCACATTTTCTTCAATGCTTCCAAGGCACTAAGTAATTCTTGGGATCCCTCAATTGAATCAAGTAAGGGCTTCAAGAAGTGCTTGTGTGTAACTCGTAACTTGTAGACCACATCGTCATTCTTCCCTTTGCACACAACTTCTATCAAATTGTTTTCTTTAATGTTAATGGTTGAGACCATGCCACCATTTCTTACTGCCTTTGGAGAATATTGAACGCTTGACACATTCTTGGCAGTGATCACCAAAAAATACTTTGATTTGCGCTCCATAAAATACCAAGCATGTTCAAGATATTTGAAAGATACCATGGAACCAAAACTCGAAGCCATAGTTTTCTACAAAGCAATCAAAAATAAAAAATGAGAATTATAATGATTTTCAAACTCAAAATATTAAAAAAATTGCTAATTTAATATTTAAATATTAAATTTTTAAAAGTTTAAATATATTTTATTGAAATTTCAAAACTTCAAATATATTTTTAAAAATATATATTTATATTTCTAGATACTATTTTTTATCTAATATTTTTTTACATAAATAATTTAATTCAAGATATTTTATAAACAAAGATTTAAATTTTTAAAAATTTTATTTGATTTTTTTAATTTTTTATTTTATTTATTTAAATTTAATATAATTAAATTTATTTTAATTTTTTTAATTAATTTATTTTATTTTTAAAAAAATATTTCATTTTATTTTATTTATTTATTTAAAATTTATTTTTTATTTTTTTGGTCATTTTTTAATTTATTTTATTTTATTTTATTTTTTAATTTAATTTAATTTATTTATTTAAATTATTTTAAATTAATTATTTATTTAAAATTTAATTTGTTTTATTTTTTTATCGTTTTATTTATTTATTTATTTTTTTGAGGCCCAAAGGGCCCCCACTTAAGGGGGAGTTGATCCCCTCCCCTAAGGCCCCAAGGGCCCCTTGTTGCACGTGCAACAGGTTAGGGGGGGTTAACCCCCCTCCTCTCCTCCCTACCTCCCCCCCTCCTCGCTTCCCCGCCTCCTCGCCTTCACCTCCCACCTCTCCCCTCCCGCCTTCTCGCCTTCGCCTCCCCCCTCCCCACCTTCACCTCCCCCATCGTGCCTTCCCCTCCCCACCTTCGCCTCCCACCTCCGTCCTCTCCTCCACCTCCCCGCCTTCGCCTCTACCTCTCCTCCCCCAAACTGGTCCCTACCTCCCCGCTCCCAAAAAAAAAAAAGGCCCTCCACCTCTTTGCTCCCCACCTCCCCACTCCCAAAAAAAAAAAGGGACCGAAGGGGAAGGGGAGGGAGGGAGAGGATTCGTAATCGAGGGGGGCAAGCAGGAGAAGAGGAGAGGGGGAAGCAGGAGGAGAGGGGAAGGGAGGGGAGGGAGGAAGGGAGGAGAGGGGAAGGGAGGGGAAGGGGAAAGCGGGAGGAGGGAAAGGGAGGGGAGCGGGAGGAGAGGGGAAGGGAGGGGAGGGAGGAGAGGGGAAGGGAGGGAGGGAGTACCTAGGTGGGGAGGTGATGGAGGAGCTCGAGGAAAGTTGTGAGAGAGAATGAGGAGACGTAGAGTTTTATAGGAAACATGTAGCTTTTAGGTCAATTCAGTATTTTTAGGTAATTCAGCTTTTTTCAGTTTTTTAGGTTTTTTTAGTTCTTTTAGGTTCACTATAAGTAGAACATTCGTCATTCTCTCTTTCATTCAAAGTTCATTCTTTCACACTCCACGCTTCTCTCCTCTCATCAACATGTTGCAAGATTCTCAAAATTTTCAAAATATTGCAAGAGGTGAGTTTATTTCCAACCTATTGCGTACACAAGAACTTTTAAGAATCAAGTTTTTAAAAATTTGAATTTTTTTTTCAAATCCGATTCTTTTCTAAAAAACCTGTTGTATACGCAACAACTTCAAAAAACCATCTTTTGCCTCAAACTTTTCCTCTTTACCTCAAATTTTTCCCACAAATTTTCCTCTTTACCTCAAACTCTCACAACCTATTGTCACAAATTTTTCTCAAACTCAAACTCTTCCAACCTATTGGGCACACAATAATTTAAAAAAATAAATAAATTAGAAAACAGTGTATTACAAATTTCTCTCTCAACCTCAAAACAACTCAAACCTCTCTACCTATTATGTACGCAACGACTTCAAAATAAAATTTAGCTATAAATCTCTCCAAAAACTCTTCTCATGACACTTTATTAATATGAGAAATCCATTTATAATATTTTTACTCCATAATATAATAAATTTTTAGTAACTAATGTTAAAATATAATTTTGCTAAAAATATATATTGTTAATCTATAAATTAATATAAATATTATATAATTATTATATAAATACATTAATTTAAAAAATATAACAATGAAAATATTTTTGAAAGGGAGGTCTTCTAGCATATGTGCTTTATATAATACTAATCTCTATAATATTCTTCCTACTATTAACTAGATATTAAATTTTAGTTTTAATAAAAATATACATTATTAACTTAAAAACTAATATAAATATAATGTAATTACTATATAAATTTAAATAAATATATATGTTATTAATATTATACATTAATAACATTTAAAATTATGTATTTTATATAGTAATAACCCTTAAATTTTAAAAAGTAGTCAATCAAAGAATTGAATTAATTTAAAGAATAAGGAAATATTAAATTTTACACACATGCTTTTCTTCCATGTGTATAATACTTGTTAGTCGAAGAATGAAGAATTAGATAGTGTATTTGTAAGGTAGGTATTTAAAACCATAGATTCTAGAAGAGATTTAGCATACTTACTTATCTTTGTTACAGTATGTAATACTTTGCAAAAGCCTTAAACAAAGTTTAAGGCTTTGCACAAAACTACAGTATCATTGAATTCATATCATTTTTCTACTTTAGTAACCACCAGATATCCATGGTATGAATCCATGATATGGAATACATATTTCTTCTGAATATTTCTTATCACATACTTCTTCATTTCTTAGATATCCTTGGTATGAATCCATGATATGGAATACATATTTCTTCTGAATATTTCTTATCACATACTTCTTCATTTCTTGTGATACACCATGTAGCATGAACGTAAGAAAATATGAATCAGTGTGCTTTTAGCCTATGTGCTTGTCCCTAATCAATAGGACACTTTGACTAGGTAGACTTATAATTACTTAAAGTAAAGCTTTTGCAAAGAATCGTACCTAGTATTGTGGATATAAATAAAACACTTTGGAAAGCATATAATATATAGTCTATATATATCTAAACTAAATACTTTGGAATGCATATTTTATATAGTCTATATACCTTAAATCTTACACCCTAAATCTTAAATCCTAAAGTTTCCTAAATCTTAAGTTATACAATCTAAACTCTTAAACTTATATAACAGTTTTAATCCCTAAACCCTAAACCTTAAACCCTAACTCCTATAGCTTAAATTCTAAAACCTAATTCCAGATCCTAAACCCTAGATTCTAGACTCTAAGCTCATGACCTTATATACTAAACCCTAAACCCTAAACCTTAGTAAATCCTAAACCTTAAAATAATAATCATAAACCTTAAACCTTAAATGCTAAATCTTAAATTCTTAACCCTAAACCCTAAATCCTAAACCTTAGATCTTAAACCCAAAACCCTATATCCTAAACCCTTAGTGCTAAACCCTAGATCCTAAAACCATAATCATAAACCCAAAACCCTAAACACTAAATCTTAAATCCTAAGCCCTAAATCCTTAACCCTAGATACTAAACCCTAAACCCTAATACTACCCTAAAATACAACCAAAATTTAATGATTTTTTTCAATTTGTGCAATAGGTTTGATATATCCCCCAACCTGTTACAAGTGGAACAGGTTAATGGTGCACCCAACCTATTGCAAAAATTAAGATTTTTTTTTGATTTGTGCAACGGTTGGATATATCCCCCAACCTATTGCTTGAGCAATAGATTGCACAAATCAAAAAATTTTATTAAATTTTGGTTGGATTTTAGGGTTTACAGTTTGGGGTTAAGGATTTAGGATTTAGGATTTAGGGTTTAGGATTTAGAGTTTTGGGTTTAGGGTTTAAGATTTAGAGTTTTGGGTTTAGGGTTTAGGATTTAGTGTTTAGGAGTTTGAGGTTTAGGATTTAGGGATTAAATGTTTAGAGTTTAGGATTTACGGTGGTTAAGATGTTTTGGTATTAATTGTTTAAAGTTTAGGATGTAAGGTTCAAGTTTAATGCCTTCTCTGCTAGTTTTAATATAAAAGTTGTTAAGTAATCATAAGCTCAATGATTATTTATTGTCTTTTTTTTAGTTACTAATCTATTTTTGTACATAAAACAGGTATTCACCCTAACAGAGAGTATGGATGTGGTGTTATATAAGAAGAATGAAGTGGTGGCGTTTAGATGAATTCATAGTCTTAATTCTATGAATGTGTCACATTTCCAATGTTGTGGTGAGAGAAGATGTGTAGTGATAATCACCAACGTTGTAAATCCTGAAGTATATTTAAAATATCCACATGGAGACTTTGAAACATTGGGAGATATCTTACAATGTGACATATTATGCAAGCACATAGAACGCTCTGGGACCAAGATGAAATTGTTCCAAAGACATACTTTCAAGATATCAAGAAAACTTATTTTGAGGGAAAAAAAAGTAGAGATGTTATCTTGCTCCGGAGAAGTTTTAGCAATTGGCAACTTTAAGGGCTATGCTCAGAGTTTTCTCTGTATAGTGGAGATAATTAAGTTGACTAGTGCAGGTGTCATTCAAAATGCAATGGATAGTTCATCTACAGGTTCATAGTACTTGTAAATGGGGGTTAGCTTTCTTGAAATCAAGTTTGCCCAAGATAGTTTCCTTCAATGTCATGGAAGACACAACAAAATATTATCAGAAGAAAAGGACTATAACACAAATGGGATTCAAATTGATAAGAAGCTATAGTAGTGATCAAGAGGATCATCAAGAGGATCATAGTGGTATGCTCACAGGTATTGAGGACATTATAGTAACAGATGTTGATGCAAAAAAGGTTTCTTGTGTTGCAAGTGACTCAAATATACTCACTAGTATAGAAGACATGTCTTGTGTCGCAAGTGACAAAACATGTGTGCCTCAGGATCTATGGAGCACTCTAAGGTGGATGAAACCTATGTGGAAACATGATGAAGAGAGTGCTCATGACATGTACCTCAAGTCAATTAGGTTCCAAGATAGATTAGCTTGGACTCATAAAGAGAATCTTGAGATAGTGCAAAGTGCTTGATTGATATTACTTCAAATGAACCTCCCTTTTATAGGTGAGGGTACTTACATCCATATGCTTGCTCACATGTGGGATATCTCCTCCATCCCATGTGGCAGCTTACCCTTTACTCATACCTTTGCTCTACATGTGCTCATGGCACCATAACTCTCAACACCTCCCCTTGGTGCCATGATCCTTTGGCTACTGCAAGGTGGTCAGATGTGAGTTACAAGATCAAATCCATCACCTCCCCTTAGTGCATGCATTGCTACTTAAGGTGGTCAAGTGTGGTTTACATGTCAATACCTCCCCTGGGTGCTTTCATAGCTACTCGCAGGTGGTCAGGTTTGATTTACAAAATATAGGCAAGGTTGGCAAGGTTTTTGTTTCTCAATACATTCCATTGATGTCACCTTTTGGCTCATGGCTTGATGACGATGCTGTGTAGTTGACTTGCTGGTTCTTCAATCGGCAATCTTCTTCCTTGTGTAGCTTCATGCATGATGCTTTGTTCTTCCATGTGCCTTAATGCTTTATGTGTGGATGCCATGTTCTATGCTATGGTCATCTCATGCACTTGTGCTTTTGGCATGCTTATGACAGCGATGTGTGCATTCATGCTTTGATTTGTCATTTGTTACAAAGGTCTTACCATGAGCTTTATTTTGCTTCAATGGCAGTGTCTAATTGCTAACAATGATTCTGACTTGATAGATGTGTAGAGCTTGGAAAAACAATCACTTTTCCTTTTTGGAGCGTGTCCGAATTTTTTCTGGATTGCAAGTTATGCCTTGTTGAAGGTTCTGTGAAGAAGAGAGCCTTTGATGATGTGGCACAGGGATTCACATGCTGAATTCCATACTGTGCTTAGCAGGGGCTCTGTGCTTAGGTGGCACTATGCCATGTGGCAATCTTTAAACCCAATTTGGTTAACCCAAGGTTTACACAAATCTTACCATGGTTGAACTAACCCAAGCAGCTGAACCTAACCACAGTTAGCTTTGACCACCTTATCTACCACGTGGCTTTTTGTGGGAACCTTAGCAAAGAAATGGAAGCTTTGAAGCTTCTCTGCTGCAGAGACGATGACGGCGTGCGACGACGGCATTTGTCTATCATGCGCAGGTCATTTAGCTGTGTGTCGAGGCCGTGTAGGAGCTCGTGGCTAGCAGGAGGGCTGTCGGTTGTTGGAGCGAAAGGCTTGATACTGTGTAGAGGCTATTTGGTCGTAAGTTGGAGCACCACTTTGATGGAGAAGGCCATTGGAAGCTTTGGCTGAGGTGCCTTTGCTGTGAGATGAAGCATGGGCGTCGATGGAGCTCGGCTAATCCTTCCCGGGTCGTAGGAGCCAGTTGTGTAGCCACCTTTTTGTTAGAGAGGTCTTTGCAGGAGGCCGTCCTTGTTCACTGCTTCCTTCTATAGCTGAAAACGTGTGGCGAATTGACGAACCATCTGATGCAATCACTAGCCGATGCAACCCATGGAGTATAGTCTGATCAAGCTGAAGTTGTAGAAGCTGGCTGGCGGTGAGCTGTCCCATATGCAGGCCATTTTTGCTATGCTAGGAGAAAGCACTACTTCACTGGGCTATGTGTGTGTGGCTATAGGGATGAGCCTGGTTGCTACCGTGGGAGCTTGGTTGCTGCTATAGATGAGCCGTAGGAGATGAATGCAAGGTCGTTGGGGACGTTTGCAAGCCTTTGAGGAGCTTGTGAAGGCTACTAAGGCATTCATGGCGGCTTGTAGATCTATTGCATGCGAGTTAACCTTTCGTTGATGAAGAGGTTGATAGCGGCTTAATGCCTGAGTCTTTGCTTGCAAGGAGAAGTCACATAGATTCGTGTAAACCTTACCACTCAAGCATGAGGTCCAATTAAGAGATTCTCTCTCAATCTATATCTCTCTCTCTCAAAGACCTCAACGGAAATATGGACGGAAATTGTATGGACGGAAATTTATTTATTTTTTCAATCTAAAACTAAAACTAACCTAGGAGAAAAAAACATGAGCTCCTAAGACATGCCTACAACTAATCTAGGAATGGAAGCAATCCTAGTGAACTACTAATGAGCTAAACTAGGAGAGCTAAACCTACGCTCTGATACCATGACAAAACATTTGTGCCTCAGGATCTATGGAGCACTCTAAGGTGGATGAAACCTATGTGGAAACATGATGAAGAGAGTGCTCATGACATGTACCTCAAGTCAATTAGGTTCCAAGATAGATTAGCTTGGACTCATAAAGAGAATCTTGAGATAGTGCAAAGTGCTTGATTGATATTACTTCAAATGAACCTCCCTTTTATAGGTGAGGGTACTTACATCCATATGCTTGCTCACATGTGGGATATCTCCTCCATGCCATGTGGCAGCTTACCCTCCTTTACTCATACCTTTGCTCTACATGTGCTCATGGCACCATATCTCTCAATAGCAAGTGACTCAAACAGGCTCACTAGTATAGAAGACTTGTCCTGTGTTGCAAGTGACTCGAACAGGCTCACTGGTATAGAAGACTTGTCCTGTGTTGCAAGTGACTCGAGCAAGCTCACTGGTATAGAAGACTTGTCTTGTGTTGCAAGTGACTCAAACATGCTTACTGATATAAAAGACTTGTCTTGTGTTGAGAATAATAAGATGGGACCACAAAGAAAAATACATGCAAAGATCAATGGGGTAAGTGATGCAATAACAAAAATTGATGATATTAGTGACAATGATCATGATGTTACCACTCGAATACAGGGAAAGGGGGCAGAGAATCTGAGGTCACTTGTCATGTTGTTTGTAATATTGTTGCCAGCATGCCAAAGAATATAGATGGGAGAATCTTGAGTTACAAAGGAGAAAGAGTTCAACCACAAAATTCAAGAGGCATTGGCAACAAATTGACATCAATGAACATGTCTACCAGATTGCCATTTCCAAGATATTATAAGGCATCAAATAATTCTCAAGCCCACACAGCATTTGATTATAGAGATGAAGATTCAAGGGAAATGGATTCGAGGTTTGATGGTCTTACAATTGGAAAACGCAAGACACTATTTACAAAAAGAAAGTATGTGAGTGTGGAGAGGCGAAGAATCATGGCACCAATTCCAGAACCAAAGAGACATGTAATGTTATCCGAGGAGAATATGGAAAGGATGCTTATGCGAGTTTGTTGCAAGAGACTTTGCATTAGAAAAGTTGGGAAAGATGACTGTGCAGCCATACGCCTTGGTATTTGGAGTAAGATAGCGCCTAATAGACATAACTATCTTCTTCAAGAGCTTTCATGCTTTCTTCATCAAGGCACTAATCAAGATTTGAGCACAAGACACTGTAAACCTAGATTGAAACCCATGGTTAATGGGAGATCCATTTGCAATTGAGGATATCAATGGTTAACTGGACTATCACATGGCACATACTGGACCATCTGGGCAGAGGTGAAAGAAAAAGTGGTTCATACAATTCATGGAAATACCTACAAGCTTAAATGCCATGGAAGCACTATAAATGCAAACACAACATTAAAGCAAGTTCTCAAAGACCATGCATTACCATAGCCTCATCTTCAACAAACAATGCTAGATGGATGTGTCCAATGTCAACAACATCTTCCTTTGGGAATGACAAAGAAGCTCATCCTAGAAATTGTCAATAAAACTTTACAAGAAAGAGACGAGAGCATGATTTCACGGTCAAACCTTGTACAAAATTTGGCATAGAGATTTTTGCCATGTCAAGACACCATCAAAGCAAAGGATGTCAAAATGTAAGACATGTGATGAATTAAAAAATGCCATTGAACATAGTAAATGTGAGCAGCAGCGAGGAAGATATATTAAATGGCGATCAATCCATTTACGTCATGTGCAGGATGCTCGAAAGTTGTATTCTTCTTGGAGAGAGGAAGCTATTTCACATGTCAAAAATTCCATGTGCATCACCATTGATGACATGGACCAAAATACAACAACTTTGCCATGATATAGACATATCCCACCAGCATTGGAGGGCAAATGTGGACTAAAAACACACTTGTGTGGAGTATTAGTACATGGATACCGAATCTTTTGTGATGTATGGATTGATAGTTTGCATGACCATGATAGTAACCAGGTTGTTAAATCAATCATGAAAGCAATAAGAAAGGTTAGAGATGCTCGCGGATGTTTATCTAACACATTGCGAATACAAGCTGATAATTGTTGGAGAGAGAACACGAATAAATATCTATTTACTTTATGCTCTATGCTGGTTGGTTTGAAAATATTTGAAGAAGTGGAAGTTGGCTTTCTTCTTATCAGCCATACACATGAAGACATAGATCAAATCTTCAGTGTTATCTCTAGTGAGTTGAAGTCAATGGATGTTTTGACAATGGATGATATGCTATTTGGGAAAAAAATTGGAGGGTCTCACAAGGAAGAATCAGAAGTGGCTATCTTAGAGAGGATGGTAGATTGGAGAGCATTCATAGAGCCACATTTACAAACATGAGATGATGCCCTAATAGGGCACACAAATCCACATTGGTTGCAGTTTCACATGCATAACAATATTCCAGTGATGCAATGGAAATACTACTCAGTAGATGGAGATCATTTATGGAGTGAGTCATATGCTTTATTACAATGGATAATTCCATTGGAAAAAACTAGATTTGTTCTTGCAAAAAATAAATCACTTGACACAGATGAAATGAAAGGCTTGAAAGCCTTCATTAAACAGTATGATGCAGAAATATCTTGAGCAATCAATTAAGAATTTGGAGCCAATTAAATCAACTGAAGCACTTATCCAATCTTTAGAAAGACAAGAAAACTCAATGAGCATTGAAGACTGTGAATCCTTTTGGCCGGAACAAGCTAGGTCACCAAGTTTTCCTTTAGATATAAATATGTTAGTAGATATGAAGGAAACAGAGGAATGCCTTTTACCTCGAAAATATTGTGGCAAGAAGAGAGACAAACCCTTACCAGAGTTTATACCATCTAATGAGATTGAAGAGGGTCTATTTGTTACAGTTTGGGCATCTGATCCAGGTTCAGAGTTGGATGACCAAGGTGGCCCAATTTGGGTTGCAAAGGTTGCTAAGATAGAAAGGGATGACAAGGGAACTCCTATGACATTCAGAGCTTTATGGTATGAACCAAAGCTATTGAAAAATCTCCCGAGAAGATATACAATAAAACAACTCTATGAGTGATGATTGCAAAAGAAACATGAATGGGTTCCAAATAATGAGAGATTAACCAAGGTGGAAGTCAGTAGCATTATCATTTGGCAAGACTTGACCCATCAAGTGCAAATACATTACATGAATTTGATGACTCTCGACGAGATTCAGATGCATAAGATAATGTTTTGTATGCTTTTTTCCATACAAATGGTGTATCTATATACCACCAATAAGATAATGTATTGTATGCTTTGTTTTTCAAAAAAAGGGTGTATCTATATACCACTTATATATTGAATTCAACAAACTCTTTTTTTTCAAAAAAATGGTGTATCTATATACCACTTATAAGTTGAATTCAACAAACTCTTTTCATATAGTGTCATATTTTCACTTCATAGTGTTAAAATTGAACTAGAGTTAGGAGACTACTATTATAATTATTATAGTTATTAAATGGGGGCACCATGCACAAGTTTGGGAATTATAGCTTCATTGAGCCATTTTTTTAAAAATTAGAGGTCACCACTTGACTTTTTAGCTTAATAAGGCCATATTTGTATATAAGTGACCCATTTAGTGCTCTAAAAAACCCAATTTTTGAGCTCACTAAGTGAAGTTGAGTGGAGAGGATATGCTCCAAAAAAAATCCCAAACCAGGAGAGAAAGTCCAAAATTTTGAATAGTGTGTTTATTGGCTATCAGTCTGAGCTTTGTCAATTGATGTGGTCATGTGTTGTGACTTGAAGAGTATGGCTATAGATTGAAAGCTCAATAAGAAGGGCCTGCCTGATAGCTCTGCCTAATGGCTTGCTTTTCTCTTGGTTCTCGCTGTTGGGTTTCCTTTGACTTTGGTGGCCTATTGGCTATACTTGGGAGCGACTATAGGCTTGTGTGGGGACTGCGTAATCAGCTTGTCATTAACAAAGGCACAGTTGTTGGGTGGAGTGAGGGCTCCATTTTAGTTCATTTGAAGATGATGACGTTTGATCTAGGTCTTGTGATAAAAAAAATTTGACTCTTTTGGTCAGTGACTGTTTACTAGATAGTCGAGGTTAGTATGGTGACAAGATGACACACAGTATGGGCAGAATGCCACATGTAGTTAGCCAAATTCTTTTAGGGGGTGACCTCCGCATTACAAAACTGGGCATTTTATGTTATTTTAAAAAGTTGTGCCTTAAAGATTTGAACCCATAACATGAGTGAAACCCATCGAAAAACCACATGCATTGAAATTGATGTCTTACTTGCTTTGAATCATGTGGCCTCTCTTTTGCATCCAAAAGTGCTTGCTTTTATCACTGTAATAAGAGGCAATGAGCATGTGCACTTGTGCACTCTTGTTAGTACTGTCTTCTAGGCAACAACGCTCTATTGAAAAAGAGTGTCCATTTTGGGCACTCATCCCATACCCATGCCTCATTCACTCCTTTATATTCTCATTGTGCTGGTGCGTGAGCTGTCTGTTTGTTTGTCCGTGTCTCTCCATATACATATACCTATACCAACTCTCGGTCCCCCCACATCAACTATAGATATACATATACATATACATATACTAAGTGGGGGTTCCTATAGTCCATACAAGTTGGAAAAATAAAAATGAATAATGCTGCGGTGCACATAATGTGCTCTTTTATTTCACTAAAACACAAAAAAGAGCAGAAATTGGAGGGATGGTGGGTTGCTGGGCAGCGAGTGGTGTCATGGCACTTGCGTCGCTTGCTGCTTCATCATCCCTGTTTGCGCCTCGCTTCCCCCCCCTTGTGAGTTTCTCTCTGCCTTTAGCTCTCTCAACTTAGATCGTCGAATTTCTCAGTCTTAACGCCCATCAATCCAATTGGATGCCTCACTTTCGGATTCACAATTAACAGATACGCGTATCGTAGGCACTAGATGCAAAATAGAGCTGTGACTGTTAATTGCATACTTCTCAAGCTAGTGTTGCGGTTTTGTGAAGTTAGTTCAATAGTCGAGCTTATGGATGTATCTCAACTTCGATTGGCGTTTTGCGATACGAGATGCGGTGTGAGATTGTGCATTCATGTCATGGGTGAGATGCAATAAGTAAAGGAACAAGCAGAAACGAATTTGGAAATTGGAGAGTATAAACTCAAATGCTTTGTCAAAGACGACGTCGGTTTATTCACACCATAACGGTTTACTACTTACGACCCGCGTCATAGCTCTTTGCTCATCCATTTCAGCAGAGGCTGGCTGAGTTGGACTTTCCACGTTACGTCTATCCCCTCCGAAAGAAGCTTACAATCCAAGAATGATTGCATATCTTTGTACAATGACACTCCGGACAATCTCGCATCTCTTAGTTCATCATACATCTGTTTGTCTTCTGTGCGAGACTGCTCCACATTGAGATGAACAAGTTTATGTACGATTTTGATGTTAAAACTCTTACATAAAAGTTGTTAAATCTTTCAATTTAAAAAAAAAGAAGAAGCACTGTGTTGTTGATCAAATAGAGCAAAGCCTGCTGATAAGCAAAGAACACGAATGCATGGCCTAGTAAATAGTGCGAAAAACTTTGAAGACTATATACCATTCTTAGGACCTGCTTTCCGTGGTGGAATTGTTCTTTCCTACCATTGAGAAGCATCAATTTGAGAGAGCCAAAGTAGAAGGATGTCATGCATCCCCTAATCGAAGAAGCCACTTGCATAGAAGATGGGGAAATCCATGTTTCCTTCAAATTGAGCAAAAATGGACCCAATTGCCGTTCTTGATGCATTTACATTAAAATGAGAAAGGTTGCTCCAATCTGGCTACCACAGTATCGATGCTTTCACTACCATCTCTCAACTCGTTCATTGTTTCATTAAACTTCTTTCTAATCTCTTGAGCTAATGTAGGGATTTGGCTACTGCAGTGAATTTCTTGATGAATCTCCGAGAGAAATTGAGCACGAATGAGCGAGCATGCTTGACATTGCTTTGCTCCTTCATTTTTTGAATGGCATCAATCTTTGATTTCTCTGTCAGTATTAGTGCATAACACCCCTAAAGAACTCTTGAAAAGATGCAAAATACACACTCACGTGCATGGTCTCTTTGCATTTTTGGAACATTTTCTTCAGGCACTTAATTGGTTTCATACTGTACATTGAGAAATCATCCAAAAAAATGGTTAAGAATTCGTCAGTGCACTCTTGAAAGGTTCCATCATGAACCTTTGAAACATGGTGGTGCATTCTTCAAACCGAACGCATACCTTGCTTAAGTATGCCTTCCATTTAGTGACGAAGGTAGTCTTTTTATTGTCTTCCTCAGCCAGCCTGATTTAATTGTATCCATTGAATCTATCCATAAATGAATACATCTCGTACTCCACCACTATTATCCATCATACTATCAGTGAAGGGTAGTGGAAATGGGTCTTTGACTATTTGTTCATTCAGTTTCCGGTAGTCCACACACACTTCAGCTTTCCATTTGTTTTGGCACAATGACAATGGGGAAGAACCATTCACTCCAATCCACTGCATAGATGAATCCCACCCTTGGTAGAGTCTTTTTTAAAAACCAGGCAATATAGCATCCCCATATTCCCTATTTTGACTTCATTCAAGCGATTGCACTATTCATAACACTTGATTTGTCTGCATTGAGCTTTTGCCAGGTGGGATTTTGCATTTTGTCGAAGAACTTAGAATTCATCTTGAAGACAGTGCGCCCATTGTACAAAATCGCTGGTTTTTATATCTTTGAATTCAATTACAGCTGTCTCAGCTGGAAATCAGGGAGGATGACGCAAAAAGGGCTTTGAGTGGAAATATCTTCTGGAGTGAAGTGCTTTATGCTGTTAGACCACACGCTAAGAGGACATCCCAGTTTTGCATTGGGATACACATACATAGTGAACACGAGCTTGATAGTGCAAATTAGACGCCCAGTTAATCTGTTGCAATCGGGGTGGAGAGGGCTTGTGAATTGCTGCTTTATCTCATCTGTTTGCAACAATCCTCACAACTCCTAATTTAAAGTTGCTCCCTTGATGGGATATGTTTTGGAAAGCATTGAACTAATATTACGGTCTCAATTAGAAATTGAGCGACATCATGCAGCTGAAATTGATGCAAGTGCTTTTACGATGGCCCAAATATGACATAGTCAGTGAGGACAGTATAACAGGAGTTGTCATTTTGTCAGGTAGGAAAGGACCAGTATTGTCCTAGATGATGAGCTCAGAGCATCAAATGCTGTGATAGGCTGAAGGTCTCCTGCTGGTTTTCCTATTAAGTGATTGGAAGTTCTGACAGTTTGGACATGAAATCAAATAGTGTGATGAAGAGGACGATGAAGTTCAGGCCAGTAGAATTGCCATGCATTCCAATTTGGATCCTTAAGGCTTTGACATGATTTATTGGCATACACGATTTTGCAAAAGTACAGTAGCAAGCCCTTCATCTTGTGCGTCTGTCCTCAATGGAAAGAATTGGGAAATCTAGGGGATGCTGAAAGATTGTTGGCATTCAATATTGCAATGAAATGAAAGTCTTTTGAAGCAGCTTTTGGATTGGAGTTGAAATGCTTGCTAGTTCCAGAAGAAATCTTGAGCTGGATCCTCCCTCCCCCAAGAATTGATGAACTTCCTTGGCATTTTATGGGGTTGGATAGTCTGCGAGTGCCTGAACTTTGAGTGGACCTAGCTGAACACCTGCATTTGAGACTGAATGATTGTGCTCACTGCTCAGTGACACTTATTTTGTTGAGGCATAGGCAAATACTAAAATTTTAAAATTAATTGCAGGACTTCTTCCAACACTTGTACATGTTCTCCTATTTTTGCTGTCTGGATGAGAAAATCGCCCAAATAGACTAACACTTTGCCTTGGACTTTCAGATCATGAAGGATGAAGTTCATCAGTATTTGAAAAGAGCTCTGAGCATTGGCTAAACTAAATTCTATCACAGTAAATTCAGAACGCCAAAAGTGTTTGCTTTTGTTTGCTTCCTTCAGTGGACCTTGCCAGTTGCCAATGTGGGTCTAAAGAATTGAGGTACCTTGAGTTTGGAAATGAGTCAAGACTATCGTGAATCCTTGGTAATGGATACTCATCACATTCTGTGACTTTGTTGAGGGGCCAGAAGGCAATACAGAATCTGTAAAACCTTTCTCTCTTTGAGTAAATGTGCTTGCAAGTCTAAGGGCTCTTGGAATGCCTGATTATATTATCTTTCAGAATGCTATTGATCTGATTGCGAATCTCTTGTATTTCCTTGGGGGATCGTCCCCTTTGTCCGGTTGAAATTGGACAAGGTTCTACTGCAGGTGTGTTATGAAGCAATGCAGCTGTAGCTTCTGTTGAATATCACGTGCTTGAGGCTATTCAGCCAACAATGTTGTGAAGCCATACACCATCAAATTGTTGCAGCTGAGACGATTCTTCTAGCGGAGAGGCATGGAAGGGGCTGAACATCTGGCAGAATTAAGGACCTAGTTTTGATATCCAATGAAGCACCATTAGAACAGCCAAGCGTAACTTAGAAAATTAGATGAGTGAGAAAATGTACAGTGAAGTCAGCAGGAAAATAATGAAAAAGATAGATCCAGAAGAAGATTGTATCAAGGTTTTAGTATCTCCAAATAGGATGTGGATATGTGATATAGGATAAGAGGGAAGACGGACTTGATCCACAAAGGAACTGCAGTGAGTGAATTACCTGAGTCAACTAGTACTAGGATAGAACGAGTTAAAAACCTTTGCCACTGCCACAAATGCAATAGATAGGACTACTGACAACATTCCTTCATCTAAGTTCCCAGCTGTTATTTCTGGACAACAGAGATTCTGAGTAAGCAAGGTGGAAAGAGGTTTCTTTGACTGATTCAAGGAATCATGTTCCACTATCATCACATATTGTTCACAATTGTGATCTAACACATGACCAAGACAAAGAATAGGAATGTATAACAGCTATTTGCAAATCTCCTTTTCAGGCTGTGAGGGATGCAGTGAAGCAGATCTCACAGAAGAATATATAATGGGCGTCCTTGATCTGGTGATGGTAAGGAAATATATTGGTCGATGAAACAGAGGGACTTGGCATCGGTGTCTCCAACAATTCGTCATAGGTAAAGGAACAAGTAGAAAGACTTAAGCTATGAAGATAACAAGTAGTCAGAACAAAACTCAATTGCAGCAGAAATAAGACAAGCCTCCTCGTCAAGGACAACTTCCTGTTATGGTGGTTACAACTGCCTTGAGGCTACCAATAGGGGACCATCCGCTTAACAGTTTATACATCTCTTTGCTCAACCTTTTCAGCTCAGGCTGGCTGAGTTGGACCTTCCAAGTTATGATATGGTCAATGATTTTCTTGGATAGCTGATCTTTTTAATTTATGGTGGTCCAGTGACACCGTTCAAGTTTCTTGAGTGTGTGATTTTCCTGCATATCTAATACCTCCTACCATTCTCTGTCTATCTTCAGGTTCAGAATCCAGGAGCTCGTTTTATTGAAGGGAATATCAACAGGCACAGGTTGACAATTTTCAGGAGGTGTTCAATTGCAAAAATGCCTCAGAAATTGACAGTTGATGCAAATGCCGCTCCTCTGCCCCTTGATATTGTAGAAACTTCAACAGATTCTGATAACGACAGTAAGAAAGACTCTTAGCCTGTCTCCTTTTTAAAAAATTTTGGACATCTTACTTGTGGTTATTCATGGCTATCTAGGCTCCAGCAATGTTATTATGACAAGTGCATGAGCATGCCTTAATTAGGAAACATTAGATATCACCTCGATCATACCTGTGCATTGGCTTTTGCAGCTATTGGTTTTATAGGTATTCACCACGTGGGGTTCATCTGTGAGAATTTGGAGAGATCATTGGAGTTTTACTGTGGTTTACTAGGTGCGTGTGCTCATTTGAGTGTGCATATTGAGACACAATATGAGAGTATTAGCTTTCCATTACCTCTTATATTTCAGGAAGTATGAATCTTGTGACCGATGATGACAGGTTTGGAGACCTGTAGTCTGAGACCTAATGAAAAGCTACGCTATCGAGGGGCCTGGTTATGGGTCGGCAACCAGATGATACATTTGATGGAACTTCCAAATCCTGATCCTGTGACCGGTCGTCCTGCACATGGTGGAGAAGATCGCCACATTTGTGTGTCTATCAAAAATCCTATGCGCCTCAAGGCAGTTTTGGAGGGTGCAGGTAATTCAACCAAGCTGGGAGTAGCTGGGGCTAGGTACAACTCGTGTGGGTTTGATGTAAACACAGCTTACAGTGTAAACTACACGTAGGGGAAAAAATGCAAACATATTGCTTGATCTGCTTAGTCTGACACAAAGAAAAGAATCAGCAGCTTAACATCTTTGAATTGGTGCATTTCACTTAAACATGGTGCAATTTGGGCGTTTTTAATGGCGGCAACTCTACTGTGAGACCATGGAGTTAAATAGTGTAGTTTTGTCCACCCAATTTGATGCTTTACGTATGTTTCATCACCTGAAAAACTATGATGATTTGTACCATAAGAGGCCTAGATAAAACAGTTAAAAGAAATACTCGTTTAACATTAAGTCTTAAACAGGGAGATCATATACTTACAATTGCTGCTTGTTGCAATGGAGTTGATCATGGAGCATGTGTTTTGCTACAGGAATACCATACACTATGAGCAAGTCTGGAAGGCCAGTCATTTTTACTCGTGATCCTGATGGGAATGCTTTGGAGTGCCAGCCATCTTACATGCATGAAACTCCAAGAGATAAACAATAACAAACTCAAGTCGTGCTTGTAAAACTTTTGAATTAGATTGTACATGCAGCATAAATTTCTCTGTTTTAAACCTGGATTTTGCCAGCTACCTCTCAACTGAGTCGAGGTATCTCCTGTTCGCCATATAATTGTCAGTGCATTTGGAATCAGCTAAATTCTGAAGTTATGCTTGTTAGGAGGGCATATGCTGAATTGATGCTGTGTGGCCGCATGAGACTGCAAGGACCACTGTGACAATGTCAATATGTTGCTTTATGTATATGTATATTGAAATGTCAAGTTCATGTGCATGTGACCTTCTCCACTTGAATAGTGATTTTATAACATTTAGGTGATGCTATGCATGGTAGAGTTTATGGTCTGAGCCTATTGAATAAAGAGAAATGTGGTCAAAATCACAGGTCATTTCCTTAAATAGTCATCATCTTGTGCAATCGGCTTTTGAAAGATTTAAGTGTTAGAACATGAAGTCAAATACTTCAAAGAGAGGGAAACGAGAGATCCTTAGACAAACACACAAACTAAAGGGTACAAGGATTTGGATATCTAAGGAGCTCACTTCGACCCGGCTCAAACATAGAGATATTGAACTCACTAAAGTGAAGGAAGTACGTAAAGCAGGCAAATGTGTGGGCTATTGACATGGACAAGTGTCGATTAGGGACTTTAAATCCAATCCCAAAGACTCTCAGAATTAAATTGATATTATAAGGGCCATCTTATCATAGTATTAGAATTTAGTTATACTTTATAACAACTCAAGAGGAGTTGAGCTTGCCCTCGACTTTCTGGTTATCCAGTTGTAGTAGTCAATTTTTTATTAGTGATATTTGCTTCCTTCAAGAGATCAATGGCTATGAGAGCTTCAAGATTAAAGCTAATGGGCTACTTCTAGGTTGGTTATGGAAATCACTATCTCTATCAAGTCCTAGAAATGCTTGTGATGATAGGCATGCCAGTCCTTGTGAAGGGACTTGTTGTACATTTGTGGGCACATCCCACTTCACCTTTGCAAAGTCCAATCCATGTTGGAGGGATTGATCATTTATCCAAGGTATTGAATCCTTCATAAAACAGTCATATCTGCATTGATGTACAATTGATAGTGCTTCAAAAGCTATAGGACATGTATGAGTTTGATGTTGTGCTAAGTGGGATCCTTGGAGAAGATCAGAATGTCATCAAGACATGCAAAAGCCATTTCCAATGAAGCTCTTGAAAACTATAGCATCATTCTATTGAATCAAAATGTGGCTAGCTCTGCCATGTATCCAAAAGGCACTACCCCAAACTCATCCTATTGAATCAGAATGTGGCTAGCTCTGCCATGTATCCAAAAGGCACTAGCCCAAACTCATACTAGGTCTTCTTTATGTCTAAGGTCAACTTGTAAGTGTCTCCATGGTGGATCTAGAGTTACTCTTGCTCACTCTTCATATTATCTTGGAAAACATTTCTGCTTCATTGAGGCATTCCATGATGTACTCGATTTGGGACCAACTATTTACAGTCAATTCGTAGAGTACATGTCCTTAACATTGAAGATGTCACCCTTCCTCTTGACCAAGAGGGTCAATTGGGGAATTGCTAGAAAGTCCTCCAACTTCCTCCTGTTCTCATTTATAAAGGACAACTCTTCTCCTTTATAAGAACAAACCTTAATGAGCTATGGCACATTTTTTAGCACCTTCTTAAACAAGAAAGAAAATTTTGATGGTTTCAAGTATCCTACATGGTGTCTAAGATGCAATACGGGTTGGTTCAAAGAGACCTTTGGGGCATAGTCAATGAGACTGATAAAAAGCCAACATCTAATCGAGGTGTAATCAAAAAATTGGCATGCCATGATGCTAAAGCATTGTTTCATCATTTGTGGACTCTCTAAGAATTAAGTTCATAAACTCAACTCTGCCAAAAGTCTTAATGAAGCATGGAATAGACAGAAAGTAAGTTCTTAATCAAACTAATGTTGCCGCTTGATTATTATTAAGGAAGAATTATATCTAATGGAAAAGGATGATACAACTAGTGTGGAAACTCATGTTAATGACATCCATGGTCTTATTGATCAGCTCAGTGAGGCTAGAATCACTATCAATGAAGAGGAAGCTATGTTTGTTCTACTTGCAAGTATGCCTTCATCCTATGAGACATGTATCTAGTATTCCAAACCAAGCCAATCTCACATTGCATCCAATGCATCTCTCATTTTGAAAGAGAGAAGATTGGAAGTGAGCAAGACTATTGTGTCTTCACCAGCCCCAAGTGAAATTATAGAGAATAAGAAGGCACCTGGGATCTACTACTTTTGTCGTAAGAAAGGATATCCCATCAAAGTTTGTCAGAAAAAGAAGCGGGATGAGAAAAAACAACAAAGAGATAGCCTCTCATGAGGCAAACATGGTTGAAGGGCTCCTTTGGATCTGTTTTGTATTTTCTAGCCAATGGCCATTCTTTTCGTTGCGGGTACTTTGTGAGTCCTTTCGTCAAAACACACCCTGCATGGTATGGATGCTTGATGAAGAGAGTGTTGAAAATTGGATGATCGTAGCATCCAGCCTTAGGGATCCTATGTGATAGATACACTAGATTGTTTGTTTAAGGTTCTAGTTGGGTCCTAGGATGGTGACACATGGATGTGTAGGTGGCCATGCTATGGGTAATTACCTCCTTCCCATATATGTAGGAAAGGTTGAGCTAATGTAGGAGAGGTGGAGATGATTGTGGCAGATTTGGTAGTTTTTCCTCCTTTACCTTACCTAAGGAATAGCCTCCTTCACGACGTTTTGTATCTCAATGAGCTTGGTGCTTTCTAGGTGGATAAAGCTTGTGTTACTTAGTAATACCATATGTCTCTTTATTGTTGTTGCCTCTCTCATACTCTCTCCCCAACGCCACTTTCATTGCATACCCTTCTTGCACACTCTAGCCAACCCCTGAGTTTTAACAATCTCTACAATTCAATCATTAATCATAATTAACTATTACAATTGCATATGTGCCTATCCCTTTCTTACTTTTTTCTATTCCCCTCTCTTTATATATCGAAAATTAAATATAAATTCAATAAATAGTTGTAAGCTTTTATAGAATTATACCGAGATTACCCCTTCTTAGTTTTCTTATTCCTCTCTCTTTAAATGTTAAAAAATTATTATTAAAAACGTTCAATACTTTCTTTTATTTCACATCTAAGTTCCCTGCGACCCTTCATTACCTAGAAGTATAAGATATTACAAGTATGTATTTGAATTCATTTTTGTTGATAAATAATCAAGAGTATCGTACTTCTTGAATGTGGAATGATTCATGTGCAATCTTTTTTAATTTTCTTAATATTAGGAAGGGATTTAATTTGAAATCATTATGTCAAAATTAAAAATATCATTATGAGTTATGATGTACTTAAATTTTTTTTATTGGAAATATGTAGCTTGTTTTCTTGTTCTCTTATGTTTCTTGGTAGATTTGAATATTTGAAAGACCATGTTCTCATCTTGATCATCTTCAAGGTAGGGAAAGGGAAGATCATAGAAAAGAAAAGACCCTATAGTTTTTCATGACAAAGCAAATCCTAAGACTAAGGTCCCAATTGAAACCAAACAAGATGATTTGTTTAAACTATCATAAGACATGAATCAGGCATGAGAACAAGTCACACTAGACGGACAGAGAAAGAAGGAGAATAATATGAAGAGGGAGAGGAAGAAGGAAAAGAAAAGGAAATAAAGAGAAAGTAAAAATACTTTATTGTGTACCACATGGACAGAGTTACATCCTTAACTTTGAGGACAAGTATTGTGCGGAGTGTTTAAAAGTCTCAAGAAGATGATATTTGTATTTAAGGTCATTATGGAACACTAGAAGTAAAATTTTGAGAGAGAGTACTCTAAGAGAGCTTCATTTAAGGTTAAGGAATGTATTTTTCTATATACTTGTGATTATTATCAAATGAATATGATTCCAAAGAACAAATTACCTTTAATGTATGCAAAGAATTTCAATAATATTGTTTAATGAAAAAATCTGGGAAAATTTTTGAACATTTTTAGAAATTCCATTTATGAGCAGACAAAGTTGAACTATATCGCAGTAGTGTGCATTTCAACTATAAAGCCGAAATGGGGATATATATGCTCTACATAGGCACCCTAACCCTAATCCTACTCTAGAGGGGATTTTAACTAGAGGGTAAATCTCACTAAGGGTAATTTCACACCACACTATTCATAATCTAACAAATCCTTCCTTTATTGGTCATGTGAGCATTTACAAAGAATGGTTCAATCACCAAAAGAAAGCCTAAAGCTTTGCAAAAACCTACAAACTTTTCTCAAAGTGGTTCCTTAATAAAAAAATGTTCCACCTCTAGAGTGTAAGACAATAGATCAAGCCAATCCCTCCTGCATGCAATGTTCTCTCTCTAGCATAATGATAATATAACTCTACGTGTTCCAAGTGGGCATGAAACTCAGGATTCTATGTTAATGCAATAACATTTTGACTATATGTCCTAATGGGATTAGGTGTTTGTATATACCCATGAAGATCCGCCATCAATCTCACGAGCCATAGATGCTCAGCTATAGTTGTGAAGGCCACCCTATACTTTTCCTTTATTCACTGATACAATGACCTGGCTTCTTACATTAATGTCATCTTTCTTTCTTCTTTGCTTCGCCTACAATTTTGGTTGCCTTGTGGGATGGTTGACCTACAACAATCTTAGAACTGCATAACACCTTTAGATTTCTTTATTTTTCTCATGCCTCAAGTGCTCAAGCAATCATTCTTGTGGAAAGAGGAAGACTTATTGATCATTTATTATTCCTCCTACACTAACAAACCCACAAGCTCCTCAAATTGTAGAGGTTGAGGATTGCCTCTCAATGTGAGAGAAGTGTGGAAGCTCAAGTAGCACTTTGGCAGTGTAGTGTGAAAGTACCTTTGTAAAAAAAATTTGCTTGGCATGAGGGCTAGACGCAGGCTTACTACCAAAGATGATCCTAGAAGAAAGATGTCATAATAACCAGATGCAGGCTTACTACCAAAGATGATTTGATAAAAGCCTATCAAGGAAAGATGGAGGACGGTGATGGCGATGGAGGTGATCTTGATGGGAATGTGTATCTACTCGTACCCTCTCTCATCTTGAGCCTAAACTATAGACAAAACTAGTATGGGATCTGAGACTTGAAGGATAGCTTCCAAGGTGGAACAACCTCCTTACTAATGAGACTTTGAGTTCCCTCCCTTGACGCCAAAGAAAGACAAACAAATCCTTTTCACCAGTGGGCTTCAATCTTTGCATGCAAGTTTCTTCTTTGAAAATGATAGAGAACCTTTGTTCACGAACTCAGGTCACTCTACAACCAATAAAAGAGGGGGAATCAATCCCCATGCAAGAGGACATGGAGGTAGTGATGGTGATCGAGTTGAAAGAGATGGAAGAGAAGGACATAACTCCATCATAGAGATAGAGGTTGACAAGCCAACAAATGCGGGAGAGGCACCAAGACCTCGTACATGGCAACAACTCAGATGACAAGGAGAGGGTTCTTCTCCCTTCTTGCTGCCCGGTCAAGATTTACTCCTCACCCTTCCTATCTAGAAGAATCCCCGGCATTCCCCCCTCCAAGAAAAAATGAATTTAGCAAGCCACATAGATGGAGGAGCTAAAGAAGAAGTTGACAAACGAAAGAAGGTAGCTGAAGTCCCAGCGAAAGCCCAAGATGTCCAGACTGCTCAAACTCTCCAAGTAGGCTCTAGAATGGGAGGAAGCTGTCTAGAAAGCACACCCCCACTTTTGAAAGAGAACGCTCACTCTAGTCGCACAATGCCAGCTTTTGAGTCAAGTACGCATGTTACTGCTACACTCAATGATGAATTCCTTTTCAAATCTATAAAGTCATTGAGTGCACATGTGTTGGTCAGGTTTTTACTAGGGGTTAGGCCCCCTCTAATAGTGATCAAGACATGGATACAAACCAACTGGATGAGGAATGAGTTAGTGGTGACAAACGTCTTATTCCATAGGAAGGGATACTTTGTCTTCCTTTTTGAATGAGCTGAAATGGATGCAAGAGCACTACAACATGGTCTTTGGACCATACATAATCAACCGCTCTATCTCTCTGGGTGGTCTCATGATTTCTCTCTAGACAAGGGTAGTATTTAAGGTTTATTGACATCTTTATACCGGCAGAATTTTAGACCTCCCAAACAACATGCATCCACCAAAAAATATATTTTGTTGTAAGCGATGGAACCTTCGATGCAAGAAACTTGTGTGCAATAGTTCCTCACAAATATTAAAGTGTAGTGTATTCCGTGCAATCTATGAAAACTATTAACATAGTTAGTACAATATTTACATACATTGGACATAAACTAGATCTCACTCATGTACATTATTTCATGAACAACATTTTAGAAGTTGACCCAAAGGGTTTCTTGTTTAAAATATAATCTATAATGGTACACAGGATAACAACATTGAATAATAGGGAAAACTTAACCCCAAGGGTAATTCATTTCAACCATTTTGTCGGCCCTTTCCTTTTCCTTACAAATGGTTTCTAAAATCTCAATGGACTCCTTGTCATGGAACAAGTCGTGCTCGAATTGGGTTGTGTATTCCTAGCAATGCTAGCATTGGAGCCAAACCAAGAGCCATGATTGTTCTTGCTCTATCAAATATGTTTGCATTTCATTCAAATCATGTAGCTCAAACTTTGGAAGTATGTGCCATGTGCCGAATGAATTTCGGTGGAGTTTATACAATGAATCATCCAGAATTACTGTGTTGATTGTGCTTAGGTGTAGATACCAATCCCAAATGGTCTACATGTCCTTAAAGAAAATGGGCTTTGAACCAAATGTCAAATCTTCTTTCTTACGCTCGTCCTGAGCCAATACCTTTATCTCTTTATGGCGTAAAAAACAAGCGGCAATAATGTTTTCCACTTTTGTTCTTCTAGATGTGCTCCACACAAAAACTTCAAACCATGACAAAAATCCAAGAATGCAACTGCATCTCTCTTGATATATGATGTCTGTCCGCTCGACACATGACATTCATCCATAACGATCATGTAGGGCCAGGGTGACTCTCCATGAAACACCTCCACAACCTTCACTACAAGGCCATTTAGGTCCAACACAATTGCTCTACGATCTTATTGTAGCGGAGTGGGAACAATATTGGGGGGGGGGTTGAGGAAGGCCCATCAAGGGGATTGCAACCGAACCAAATGCCTTAGTTTATAGTCTCTGCAAAATTCCCATTTCCCTCCTATGAATTTGTTTTCATTATTATACTCATTCTCTAACTCCCTTTACTGTTCGGTCACGATAACTTCCCAACAATAATAAGCACAAGTAATAAGCACCAAAGCTACACAAAGAAGATGGTTTAAAGTCAACCTTAATGTACACGAAAATTACCCATATAAAATTAGCATTTCACCATATATAAATCAGCAAGCTTTTGAATTATAAAAAGACCTTAATTAATAATGAACCATCAAAGAAATAAATAAGCATAAAAGGTGCTAATTAGCATAGTAAATTGGTGCACTAACAGCCAATGCATGTGCTAACAAGCAGTAGGCATTTCATGTGTTATCATCATAACAACCCCATATAAAATTAGCCATAACGATACAAATTCAGCAATGAACCACATATGGATCAGTGATATTCGCATCACTATATCCAAAGGAACAAAATAAAAATAGCAATCAACCATATACTCGGAGGGTTCACTACTAAGAAACCCTATGTATCACGTGCATTCAAGAGGTATTTAAAAAACCCCTCAACTAAAATTTTTGACTCAATAAACACACCCCTCTCTACTTGTGAACTAAGTGATTTTTTTCTAAACTTGAATTTAAAAGCCCCTCCTATTATTCTAATTCTACTACATTTACAAAAAAAGTTGAATTAAAATACTCCTCCTTTTGAACGCATGTGGTACACTAAAATTTTGTGAGGTGAAGCCCCTAAGGCCATATATGAATTAGAATGATACACATTAAGTATGAAATGTAAGTGTGCCTTATGAAATCAGAAACAACCATATTACAACTGTAATGAGACACATTAAATCAGACATCAAAGGATCTAGATAATGAAGAAATACAAAACCGAGAATGTCTTGGAAAGAGACAAGCATTACAACTCTTCTCCCCTCTCCCCCTTCCCTATTTCTCTCGTGGGTGGAAACACATTGCAGCAATCCGGAGGCTACTTGAGTGACACATGTGGATGGCTCATGCCTTGCATTGCTCTCACATGGAGTAGCTGGGGTGGAGGATCCATCGGCATATCTTCAACATCCCCATGATACATAAGTCACCATTGAGACCTACACATTTTTGGCACCACTGCCTGGGAATGAAGGTATGCTTTTGCATTGCACTTGTCTTCCTTCATCATCTACCCATTGCACAAGGCTTCAAGCTTAACTTGGAGCTTTGTTAGTGGAGTTGTAGGGGAGGAAAGAGTGAAGAAGTGAGAGTTTTGGATGGAAAAGTTAGAAAAGTTGTCATTTTATGTTGGAAAGTCATTTTGGATCAAAAAAAGCTTGTTTTTAATGTTTTTAGTGTTTTGAGTTGATAGGAACTTAGTTGTGAGATTGCTAAGGAGTGTGTGATGTCTAAACACACAAAGAAACAACAAAAAATGATGATTCTTGCTGAATTTTGAAGTTGTTTTGTATGCTAGAACCCACCCCTCAAGAAATCTTGCATTTTGGCTTGCAAAAATTGTTTTTCCTTCAAGTTTCTCTCATTGTGGAGGTAGACTAGGTAGTGTAGCACCCCCCTAGTATTAAAAAACCAAAACAAAAACTCAAATTATCCCAAAAATCCACAAAAACCAGTCGGCAATGTAGTGTTCCACTATCTCCATGAGTTGGCGCGTTATAGCTATCCCGCTTGATTGGTGTGTTAGCCATATCTCGCCAGTCAAACCACGTTGACCCAGTGTGTTAGCCACATCCCATCGACCTAACCTCTAACCATGGCCTAACCCACCCCCTTGATTAAATGCGTGTCAGAGTTAATTATCCCGATGACCTAATAGCCATTGACTAGTGGCCTTAGAGCTATCCCACCAATCATTGTTATCTTGTTATTCCGTAGACCAGTGTGGTAAGCCCACCTCGATGTTTGTGGTCATATTTGTATCCTACCACCCATTACATTATGCCTATCACACCATCGTTGCTATAATTATCCATCGGCCCAGTTATCCCACCGAGCGTCGCTATTTTCTATCCCCACAATAGTCGCCATAAGTATACCACCGCCGACCAATACGTTGATCAATATCCCGTGGACCCCTTTATCCCTCTGCCCATTGTCTCAACCTTATCCCTACTCTTGTAGGGATACCACTTGCATCTTATCTCACCAAACGTGTGGCAATATTGATTTCGTTGATCGGTACATTACACATACTCTGCCACCCATCATGCGATAATTATTCCATCGACCATTGCCCTACCGGTATCCCATCACCTGGTGTGATACCTTATCCCTATGATCTCACCATAGAGCTATCCCTATGACTGTTGGGATACCTCTGGGGTAGTCCAAGAAAGAAAAAATTTCCAAAACCTCAGTTCAGCCTAAGTGTGCCTAGTTAGAGGTCTCCTACATGCACTTGAGGTCCAAGAGAACTTTGTCCAAGGATCCCATGCCGGAAGATAGTGCTTCGAGCTATACTCTGAAAGCTCAATTCCTATCCCCCACTCGTAATAGGCCTCCAACAAGAAGATCTATCTAGCTCTGACGAGATGGAGAGCTTGGACAAAGTAATGCAAGACCCGTCTAGTCCAAGGGCTTCCAAAGCCCCATTCACTAGTGTGGCCTCTCCCAACTCTCCTGCACCTTTGGTTGCATCTAGGCCGAGAGGTACATTCTCCAACATGTTCTAACATTTAGGCCGAACAGAGTCGGTAGACATGGAGAACCCCTTCACCAGCATGTCTGCAGGAAGGGAAGGTCAGCGACATCCAACTCCTGAACCACAAACTGGGACGGAAACCACCTTTGCAATCCCAGGACCCTCCTCCTATGCAAGACCTCCCCAATGGGAACACATGGATGATGATCCATGGATGAGGGAATTCCGAGGGCAAGATCCTAGCTACAGGGATGCAAGGAACTTCCCCAAGGAGGGGTGCCTTATGAAGCCCCAACAGTCCAAGTGCCACTAACTTTTGCCAATTATGGGGCACCACAATTCCCACCTTATCACCCACATTGCATGGAACCAATGTTCCCATGCCCAAGGACCCACCTCCTCCTGAGGTACATCCCTTCCCATTCATACCCGTTGCACCAATGAACGTAGGCTTGGGCACATCTGTCCCAATGCCGGTACCAGCATCAACATGAATACCACCACTAGGGCCAGCCAGCCCTATGTCCCGTCAGGCCCACAACAACACGACCCCGCTAGCCGCTCAAATAATATTAACTAATGAGGCAATGTGCATCTTGGTGAATGCCCTAGGAAGGGGTCCAAAACTTGGTACGGGACTGCCAAGAGAAGTTCAAGCATCGACTCAAAGCAAGTAGAGGGTTAGATACTATACATCCAACCCACCTAGTGGGCCACCAAGGGGCAAATTTGCTCAAGGTTCCAGAAAGAGTGGAGGAAGAGGAACATCTCAGCTTCAATCAATTAGAAGCTCCGGATCTGATGCAAAAAATGTTCCAGGAAGACCCAGTGCTGCAAAACCTCCAGGAGGAAGGAGGCCTGTATGGCTTCAAGGACTTGTTATCCATGGAGGGAGAGTCTTCACAAGAACCCTGCAATAGTGCCAAGTTGGCTTCCTTCCTATCGATAGAGATGAAAATGCCGATCGCTTCCCTACTAAGAGGAAATCCCATCCTATGGCATGATCTATCCAATTGGATGAACAGACCACTCTTGCCCCCAGGCCCTGCAAGTGCTAAGCCCAACCAATCGTCGTTGGAAGAGGGACAGAACCTACCCAAGGTTCCCATCAACAAGCTAGGCTAGTACTTTGAGGGTGATGACACGAACGCCGCTATCCCCATAATCTATCAACACCAAAAGGTTGATGCCATCCTGGATGGGGGAGCAGGAGTGAATGTCTGTACCAAGGAATGCTGGGTGAAATGGGGAAAACCTGCACTCAAGAAAACCCACCTGGTAGTAAAGTTAACCGATGGTGGAATGGCTGAGCCCTTGGGAGTGCTTACTGGCATAAACATTAAGGTATTCAGGTTCACGTACCCCATCAGGTTCGTAGTCATGGACTTCACTCGACAGCCGAGATAGGCCCTTCTTACGAATGTCTAGTCTCATGCACAACTAGCGTACTGATAACATCTACTTGCGGCATGAGGAGCAAATCATGCGAGTGGACTTGCACACCTACAAGGCCCACCCATTGTCGGAACACCTTTTTGCCACAAAATCTGACACCACCACCCAAACCACCTTCGTGAAACTATTCCAACCCTGTGACAAGGAAGAGGATGAAAAGGAGTCGGATGAATTCTGGTATGCACCTCTTCTTGAGCCAGAATTATCTCAAAATTGGATGCACATCTTAGCCAATATAAATGTCCCAGAGAGGATAGGTTTCAAATCACCACCCCAAAGCTCAAGGGTCCAACCCCCATGGTTCCCCTAAGAATGTTTCACATGCTCAACCCCCGAGAGGTAAGCAAGGAAACCGTAAGGGTAAAATCTAACCTCCACTGGCTATCATACGTGGGTGCCATGACTGCTCACCATGAGTTCTCCTCCAATTGGGGAGCTAGGGTGAGTAAGATAACCTCCCCCGTCGACTCTATAAGCGCAATGGAAGAGCCCCCCTCAGGTCCGAAACTCCCTATATCCAAAAGCCTGGCTAAGGCCAAAAGGACCACTGCTCTAGCAAAAATAAAGGAGGAGGCTGAGGAAAAATAGGACCTACGACAGGTACTAGCCCATTACAAGGCCTACATGATTGACGATCGCAAGATCTTATACCAACAAGCCAGAAGGTCTCGGGAAGGTGGGTGCTCCCAATGATATGACGGGCTAGCCCTCTGGTCAAGGAGGTAAACCTAGCCTCAGAAGGGTAGGACCCCCAACCCATATTCATCATCGATGATCTCACCTCCAACAAGGAGAATGCTTTAATAGCTCTCCTACGAGAATACAAAGACTGCATGACCTGGAAGTACACTGACATGAAAGGGGTCCCTATTGAAGTAGTGCAGCACACAATCCCCATGCTAGATGCTGCCAGGCCAGTACGTCAACGCCCTACCCTATGAATCCCAAATATGCACTCATAGTGAGGGAGAAAATCCAGAAACTCATAGATGCGGGATTCATTTATGAGATTGAGCATACGGACTAGGTATCACCCATCGTGATAGTCCTAAAGAAGAATGGAAAAATTAGAGTATGCACGAATTTGATAAAAGTTAATGATGCCACTAAGCATGACCACTACCCCTTGCCATTCATGAAGCATGTTCTAGAAAGGGTAGCCAAAAGGGAAGCCTATAGCTTCCTAGACGAATTCTCGAGTTACAACCAAGTATCTATCGCCCCGCAAGATCATCATAAAACTGGCTTCGCAACCAATTGGGGTGTGTATACGGCTAGGGTGATGATATTTGGATTAACCAATGCCCCTGCCACCTTCCAACCGATGATGATCACGGTATTCAAGGAATATTTGAGGGACAGGATGACCACCTGAAATGCCTCAGGCTCATCCTCGAGAAGTGTCGCTTATACCGCATATCCCTGAATCCTCTTAAGTGCCAGTTTTGGTCAAACATGGTTTCATTCTTGGCCACATAATGTCTCGGAATGGAATCTTTATGGACAATAATAAAATCAAACTCAATCTTGGAGTTACCACCCCCCACCAATGCCAAGGGAGTCCAATGATTTACTAGCCACACATGCTATTATAGGAGGTTTATTTTGTTCTATGCAAACATAGCCCGCCCATTATATAAACTGCTAGTATCCTTTGAGTGGACCGAGGAATGCCAAAAATCCTTCAAAACCCTCAAACTAGCTCTAGCCACCGCACAACTGTTGGGATCACCTAACTGGAATCTAATATTCCACGTCCACATCGATGCCTCCAACATTGCCATTGGGTGTGTGTAAGCCCAACCCGAGGAGCACAATCTGGATCACCCATTATACTTTGTGAGCCACCAACTAAACAAGGCCAAGGTTAACTACACCACAACAACCGAGAGGGAAGATCTGACCATGGTCTATGCAGTCAAGAGGTTCAGGCACTACTTGTTGGCTAACAAGTTTGTCTTCTTCGTGGACCACTAAGCATTGTTATACTTGGTCAACAAGCCATGCAAGATTGGATGCATCACTAGGTGAATGCTAATCCTTTTGGAGTTCAACTTCACACTCGTTGTACATAAGGGGAAAACCCATGTCCTGGCTAACCACCTGTCGAGGATCCCAAACGGTGAATCCCCAAAACGGGAGTCGAAGATGACCTCCCTGACACTTCTCTCTTCTTCCGCGACATCATCCCTGAATGGGGCACTAAGATTAACTACTACCTAGCAAACGGACTACCCCTGGGCCAGGCCCTTAACAACGATAGAGCCCGCAAACTCATTAAGGATGTTGCGCCATATCAACTTATAGCAGGCCAACTATACCCCGCAAGGGCAAGGATGTCATCCTGCAAAGATGTGTGTGCGAGCATGAATACATCAATGTGCTTGAAGAAGCCCACTCGGGAATCGCAGGAGTTCATTTTGTCACTGTTGATGTTATAGCACGTAAGGTGTTGCAAGCTAGTCTTTGGTGGCTGACTCTCTTCAGAGACGCGGTCGAATTCATCAAACGGTGTGACCCCTGCCAGCATATTCAAATCCCACACAAGGTTGACATGATGCCCTTGACTAGAATCTTGATCGGGATCAACCCTTCAAGAAATGGGGCATCAATTTTATTAGACCCGTAAGCCCAACAGCTAAGGGGACCAGGGCTAGATGCATCATCCTAGCCACCGATTACTTTACCAAGTGGGTAGAAGGGAGAGCCACCATGAAGAGTAATGAGAGTTCCACTGCCAAATTCTTATATGAATAAGTCATCACGCGGTTCGAATGTCCCTTGGAGTTGGTCAGTGACCAAGGATCTCATTTCCTCAATGAAACGATAGCAATCTTGACTAGTGAGTTTATGTGATCATACATAGGAAGTCAATGCCATACTACCCTAGGGAAAATGGCTTGGCTGAGAGCTCCAATAAAATGTGCTGTAAGATCATCAACTATATAGTAGAAGCCAGTCATATCGACTGGGAGCATAAGCTCATAGCAGTGTTATGGGCCTACAGATCCTCCTACAAAGTGGCCATGCACTATACCCCCTTCAGGCTAGCCTTCGGGGTGGAGGCGGTGATGCGAATGGAGTATGTAGTGCCTAGCCTTCACCTTACCATTAAGGAAAGACTTACAGAGAATGCATTAGCAGAACGGCTAGTTGGCTTCAAAAGGTTAGAAGAGACAAGGTTGCATGCAACCTACTCTCTTTGGGTAGAAAAGGCCCGGTGTAAAAAGTGGTTCAATTGCAACCTCAAGAACAAGGACTTGGTAGAGGGAGATTCGGCACTCCTATACAGTGTCCGTAATACCAAGCACAAGCTAAAGTACCGAGGTATGAGTCACTACCGTGTGGTCGAGATCACTCCCCAAGGGTTGTGTCGAATAGCCACCCTTGATGGGATAGAAATGGATGGCTACCTTAACGGGAGCAAAATAAAAAGATACTATGGGCCACTCACTCTCTCTACCCTTCAAGCCATGCATAGAGAAAAGTAACTCAAGGCTGAGGTGGCCAAGATGAAACGCTAGGCCATCGAGGAAGCTAGAACCTGTAATGCTAAGCTTCGATAGCATACGCAAACGACACTACTTAAGGCAATGACTGAATAGGTAGAACGAACAGATGAGCTGACTAGGTTGCTTGTGCAACTGCAGGTGCCACGCATGCGCATCAAAGCACTCGTAGATCTAGGAGCAAGCCACACCATCTCTCGCGAGGTATGGGAAAAGCTACAGGTACCCCTAACCCTCGCCCTCACTTTAGTAAGAGCTATCAACAGCCAACTCATACAAACCTTGTGTTTTGTGAATTTAAGTCTAATGGTTGTTTGCCAGGCAGTGGAAATATGCTTTTATGTTCTCCCCATAGAAGCAATTGACAAACAGATTATATTGGGAAGAACTTGTTGCTATACCGTGAACTGTCAAATCGACTCGCGCACCCAGACTACTAGAATGGCGGTAGTTCCACTATGTGGACCAAGTCCTGCTCCTTCAGTTCCACCCTCGCCGGTCCACAATAACGAAGCTACACAAGAGGGCGGACCAAAAGCCCCATCCGCCTCCAACCCCTAAACAAGAGTCCAACCTCGAAGGGAGAAGAAAGCTAGCCGCAGTGCCATTGCCCATTTCACCACCATTACCATCCAATGCCACTTCAATCGGACCTAGTGCTGGGGATTGCCTATTGCATCTCGTAGGATGCCAATGTTTGTGTTGTTGTTGTACGCCTGGAGGAACTCTGCCAAAAGTTTTATGTCCAAGTGGCATGGGAGGTGGTCTGCCAACCTACTCAGGCCAACAACTCTTAGTGCATCCTGCACCTCTGGCTCCTTAAGTGCTGCATAGGCTACTGCTATATGGTAATGGAGGGTGTAGTCGTGACCCTCGTAGGCAAAGCGCGAGTGAACGACACATGTGTCTAATTCTTGGAGCTAGGCTTCTCCGAGCGGTGAGTGCGATTGGGAGTGCATGACCTTGTATTCACCTTCTGTGGGAGCCGAGGTGCGTTTCCTTGATCTTGAGGGGGGCGTACCAGCTGTTGTTGTACCCTCCTGGGTGGCTTGTCTGTTGGATACTTCCTCCTCTCCTTGCAAATCTTTGATGGGGGGGAATTCAGAGGGCATCAGATTGTTGCAAAAGGCGTGTTTGAGAATCTGAGGGGCCAGTGGTTTGCGGTATAGGGCGGGGGTAGAGTCCCAACTTAGTTTCGAATTTGAAGAATTAATTTTCAGGATCCATGGGGAAGAGTGATGGCAATTGAGTGATGAGGGAGTCGGTGGAAGAGGAAGAGTGGGAGGACATAAACAGGGTGTTTTGGAGGGCAATGGAAGAGGGCATGAGGCTGTGAGAATTCTGAGAAAATTTGGCAAGAGTTTGGGGGAGGCTGCTATGATGCGATGACCCGATGGGATAAGGCCTATTTATATAGATTTTGCATCCCCACGGTCGGTGCAGTCTTTTGATGGCAACAGTGAGCACGGTCTTTCGATGGCAATGGTCGACAAGGTACGGGATGGTGATAGTCGACGGGGTGAGTCGATGGCAATGGTCGGCGAGGCAAGTCGACAGTGACGGTTAGCGAGGTACCATTTTGGCGACAACTGACGTGATATGAAAAGGGCCACGATCGGCATGATCTTTGATGGCAATTGTCGGCGGGATATTTTGACGACAACCGGTGGGATATGGGATGGCGACGGTCAGTGGGATAATTCTATAGGAAAACGACCGGCGGGATACTAACTGTGTAGAAGAAGGAAAAGAGGGGAAGTGTGAAGGAGTGGGAAGGTGAGTGAGAGAGGGGGCGGGTGGAGTGCATTTGTGCGACGTGGGATTGATTGTGAGGCCAACATGCAAGATCGTGGAAAAATGCAAAAATGGACATACTGACCCTAATCACATAGTGCCAACCGTGGATGTGTGTGTGTGTGCATGTTCAACAGTGACTTGTGGGATGCGGGTGCATCGGGTGAGATGCCCACCATACTGACTCACCTAGACCTAGACTTGATGATTATGAGGAATGTGGTGTGGTGCTGCTACATAGCGTGCTAAAAGCCTGCATGTAGAGTAAGTGTCCAACTTGTGTTTTACCTTGGACGCAAGAGGCACATTGGCGTTGGGACTAGTTGTCATGGCATGGTTCGTTGTCGTGGGGGAAGCGGGTTCTTGTGTGACCCCGCCATTGGTGTAGACCCTTGCTTTCCTGAGTAGGGCGGTACAGTCGAAGATGGTACGATCACAATTACCCTCGAGGGTTTGGCTTGGATTTGGAGAGAGGTTCTTTTGTAATACCCCACAGTGGAGGGGTCGGTTCTTGTGCTGCTCCAAGCCGCCTTTGGCGATATTTGTGTTGAGTTGGACTATTCGTTGTAATAGAGCGTGTTCAGGACCTTAGGGCTGGTTTGCTGCGTTCAGTTCGTTGGTAGGTTCTTGTGGTTCTACATCCACGAGTCGACATAGGTTCTTGTGTTGCTGCCTTTGGAACCTTCGCGGCTTGTACCATCATCTTGGGCACCCAACGATCTTCTTGCCTCGGTCTCCTAAGTGTTTGGTGGGGACATAGCGGTTGGGGGGATGTTGTGGTGGAGGAGGTGCATTGGAGCTCAAAACGCGAGCTGGCGGTTAGCACAGTCTGCCACTATGACCAACAAAAGAGCAAAGGCTGAATCCACTTCACTGCCATTAACAAGCCAGACGTGGAAAGACTGGCAAGAGCCTTGCAATGGCTAACGCAAGTAAAGCACACGAACCACCATTAGTCCATCGTGCCTGATATCTTGCTACGCTTGGTGGAGCCCCACGCTACAAATTGGGTAGACTATTTCTGCAGCAAGATGAGAAATGACCTCAAGACGCACGGGGAAGTAATCGGCAACCCAATGCTCTACATGCCGATTCTATACTACTTGTTTGTTGCAGCAGCATCCACCTGTCAACTATGGGTTGGCCAAAAAATCCGCCATGGGGCCAACTTAGATAGAGCCAGAAAAGACAGAGGTTAAGCCCAAGCGAGCAAGGATAGAGCCCAACACCACTCCACTTGGCCACCTTCTGCAACCAAACCCAAGCCAGTTGCTCGCGCAATACGAGGACCACCAGATGCAAGAATTCATGAGCCGACAACTACGGTTCCAACAATAGGCAGAACCTCAGAACAAGGATAAATGGGTTCAGTAGGTGCCCATACTAATCAAGGACCTTCCAGGTGATGAAATGATCACTATTGGCCTACATCTAGGAGCCAAAGCCACACTGGCTACTCCTGATGCGCCCTATGTCTCAATCTCCACAACAACCTAGGAGACCACATCCTTCGCCACCGGCACCTCCTCCTCTCCATGGGCAAGCCTAACAGAGGATCTACAGTTTTGTAGTGCACTCCAAGATAGGGCACCAGGTGGCTACATCCACATGTCGGCTGAGCAACTCGCGCGTGCGGACCTAATGAACAACACTTATTCGAAGCCATGGCACAGCTTCCACAAGTGGCATGCACAATTTTGCAAAGGAGGAAGGAACAAGCCTCATAGCTCTCAGGAGACTTAGGCACAGCTCTCTACGCACGATAGTCACACCATAATGGTTGCTGCCCAAGCCACAAGTCAAGTAGTTGTAGACAGAGCAGAGGAGTACCATGCAAAAGATGAAGAGCTCGAGCTGGCCCTAGTGAAGCTCAAAGATGACCTCCCCACAAGCAAATCCCTGGTCCAAACCCTCATGGACCAGGTCGACAAGGCGGAGTCTGGCCTGCAAACAACATTGGAGCAAAAGGCACAGGTAGAGGCGGAGTACGCCAGGACACAAGAGAACCAAGAGTGACACATCCAATCACTACACGATCTCCTGGCACAAGAATGGGCAGTAACAATGTCCCTCCAAGAAGAGAACAAACGATAGCACACCCCTGGTCAATGAGAAGAGTCAGGTTTGGAAGACTGGAAGCAATAGGAGTTTTAGATGTACAGGGAGGTCTCTACACGGCTTGCCACCTACACACTCACACCACACACCATCCCCCAAACACTACAAATGCACTTCGACACATTCCGCGCACAAAACCTCATCTTTCACCTAGACCTCACAGTTCCACTCCCTCCTAACACCCTCCAAACAATCCTTCGTCTCATCGTAACCCCGACCATTGTCACCCTATCCTAGCCATGTCTTTATTTTCTTTAGATCTCCAACCCACTTATCTCTCTCTCCTCCACCCGTCAGACCTCCAGACTCTAGCCGCCCATCCTATGGATCCCTTTCTATAGGTATAATGTGAAATTTACAATGAGCAATAAGTGCGGAAATTTACAGACTCTTGGGAGCAAGATCAAGTTGAAATTACATAGTAAGGGTAATCATATTGCCCTCATATTGCCAATTCTTAATAAGCAAAAGAAGGCAAGATTTGATGACATATGGGAATCAATTGCTTAAGGGGTAGCCAAATGCTAGGTGTGTGCCTTGTTGACATCATCCTAGGTTTACATATTGCATCCAACAATATGTAAACCTAAGATGTGGGTTCAGAAGAGGTGAATTTTTTGTCTAGAATACATACATTATGGATTTCTTAATTTAGTCTAGGAAAAAATTAAAGTCTTATAAGAGAAAAAGAAGGTAGGACCCATATGTAAGTAGGAATTTCAATATTGCCCTTTGAACTCATGATTTCAGTTAATAGTCTAGCAATAGAACCACTAGGTACCACATGTACTTGACTTAAATGCTTAATATGCAAAATGCTACATTCCTTTAGAATGGATGTCCTTTATTATCTCATTGTTTGATGAACTTTGAACTCAATTGGGGTTTTCGGTATTGGATTACTTGCCTTGTTTTTCGACAGTTTTATTGATAGCAAATCTTGTTTAGAGCTAGAAATAAACCAAACCCTAATCACCTAGACCAAATGCTAGACAAAGAAGAAAAGCATCCTCTTTGAAAAGTGAATATATATTGAACCTAGTCGATTTTGTGGGAATCACCCAATATCACTTGATTCCTTTAGGAGAATGCTCCACGGGAGCCTACCCCAAGTTATTATTCATTGATGTTGATGTGCATGAACATTTACTAGGCGAAAAGGCCCTTTATACCTAAAATAACCAATGCCACTACCACTTTTCTTGGTGTGAGAAAGGGTTAACTAGCATAAGACACATTGGCATTTGTGAGAATAGGATGGTGCATGACTACGATAAGATGAGGTGATGTACATGTGTGTGTGCATGCATATGTGTGTGAGGGGCGTGTGCACATGCACATGCGAGGTGTGTGCATATGCACATGCGGGCACGTGCACAAAGAGAGAGATAGAGAGAGAGAGAGTCCTTGGCTGATGCCATCATTCTTTTGCGTTACTAAAGAACAAATGGGGATGCTCTCTTAACCAAATGGAGGGGAACGACTTGGGCACTTGGCTAGAGGTGAAGTGAGAAGGAAGGTTGGGATGGAGTGCGATGCTTTGTAGCTAAGAGGGAAGGTAAATGCTCGGAAGCAATTCCATACACGCTAGGTGTGATAGTGTGTTCTAAATTTGTAGGTTATCATTTTAGCATTGGCATGTGCAATTCCCCAAGGCGTACAACTCAGGAATTGAGATGGGACAATTGGTTTAAGGGGTCATCTATAATCACGCATAAGCACTCGTTGTAGACATCCATGACACTTGCTTAAGGAAAGGCATGAGGCCATGCCTCCATCAAGCATGTCGTCACCCTCGAATGTTATTGAGATTGGTGGTGATTTTTGGACAGCCTTCAACGTCCGAGGGCCCATGAAAATGAACAACCACCCACCATCAAGAGCCTCCTGCAAGTTGCAAAATGCAGTCACCGGCTCCAGTCATTGTCCATTGTAGAAAGTGTCAAAGCAGCGATTGCTAAGAACTCTCCAATCTTGTCGCTTACACTAGCCAAGACCCACACCTGTGCAAAAAGCTCTCTCAATCACACGATGATGTGAAAGACAAAGTGTCTTTTCTAGGGAGTATCTCCAAAAGAGGCTTTATTGAGAGCAACAATGACTGTATATGTTTTCCTCTGTATTCACTGGTGCTGTGAGATGTGGCTATGGTGGGTGGTCGGCTCCATAAACCAGGCACCTTTCTGTGGCTGATCTATTAAGCTGTGCATCTCTACTTGCAAAACAGATATGCAGGCACCCTCCTTTGGCTGATCTATCGTTTGAGCTGTCCATCTCTACTTGCAAAACATATATGCAGGGTTTCCTACTACAGAAGACATCTGCAGCTCCTGCACTGCCCATCTCTGATTGCAAAACATTATGCAGTGTTTGCCTCTAGTCCTACAACAGAAGATATCTGCAGCTCATGTGCTGTCCATCGCTGCTTGCAGAATATCTATGCAGCATTTGCCTGTAGTCTTACTACTAGTAGAACACATCTGCAGCTCTTATGCTGTCCATCTCTACTTTATGCAGCGTTTGCCTCTCGTCCTGCCACAGAAGACAGCTATGGCGGTCGACGATTCGTGAGTAGCTCTGGCTATGGCGGATGACTGATCCGTGGCTCTCTAGCTCTGTAGCTCTGGCTATGGCTAATGACTGATCAGCAGCTCTGTAGCTCCAGAACCATGTGACTAACCTTTTGCATTCACGACGAAAGATCTCGGTTTGGACCGTCTCTGCTGGTCGTCTTCTTCTCTGCTCACGATGGATGTGCAGCTCCAACCTCTCATCCCTGGCATTCCCGATGACCTTGCCCTCTCTTGCCTCCTTAGACTTCCTGTCCCCAGCCAGGCCTTGGGTCGATCCGTCTGTCGAAGATGGCAGGAAGTTCTCTCGGGCCCCCAGTATCTGCAAGCAAGGCGCAGCCACGGTACGTCTGAGCCTTGGATCGTCGTCCTGGCTTTTCACAAAGGATCGGGCAGGATTCAATGGCAGGCACTCGACCCATTTCTACTGTCTTGGCACGTCATTCCTACCATGCCCAGTGGAGGTCGTGTGTGCCCACCGGGTTTCGGGTGCGTGGCTAATGAGAAGGAGGGAGCTTTGTTTGTCTGTGGAGGATTGCGAGACATAGAGTGCCCCATGGATTCGGTCCTCAAGTATGATCTGCGTGAGAATCGTTGGACTGTGGTGGCGACAATGTCTACTGCGAGATCTTTCTTTGCGAGTGGAATGATTGATGGAAGAATATATGCAGCGGGTGGAAATGGCGGTGAATCATCTGAACTTCTCTCGGCAGAGGTATATGATCCTGCTGAAGACAAATGGCACCCTATTGCGAACATGAGAACTAGCATAGCTCGTTATGATGCCGCTGTTCTGAATGGGAAGCTTTACGTAACGGAAGGATGGTCTTGGCCCTTTGTATTCTCTCCACGAGGACAGATTTATGACCCAAAGACCGACAGCTGGGAATGCATGACCTTGGGGATGAGGGAAGGCTGGACAGGGTTGAGTGTAGTTTTGGATGGTCATCTGTTTGTTATTTCGGAGCACGACAGTTCCAAGCTCAAAGTCTATGATTTCGATTCCGATTCATGGAAAATTGTGAAAGGCTCACCAATGCCACCGCACGTCGTCCTTCCTTTCACTCTGAGTACCGTCAACGGCAATCTCTACGTCGTTGCCAGGAGCCTACATGTGGCTGTGGGTACCGTTTCAAGATCATTGGATGGAAAGGGCAGGCCATCTGTTGTTGTCGAATGGAAGGCTTTCGAGTCTCCTGAGAGTCTTGCTGATTTTATTCCATCGCATTCTCTAGTGCTCAATGCGTAAGCCTGCCTTTTGTGGATGCACATTCCAAGGGTGCAGTATACCATTTTCATTACCAGGATCTCTTGGTACTGTGCAGACTGTAACTACCCGTAGCTGTCGGCGGCTTTACAAACTTACAAGCGACACATAAGCTTGATGTATTTTTTTCTGAATTTGTGAGTGATTTGGAACACACATTATTGAGTTAAGATTATATCTTACATCTACTGCTGCAGGTCTCTGCACAGAGTCTCTTTCGGTACTTAACAATTCCTGTGTAACATTTAGCCCCATAATCATCGTAAAATACTTTTTCTAGCATTCTGCTGTCGATGTTTCTCCTGAATTTGTGAATGATTGGAAATACACATCATTGAGTTAAGATTATATCTTCAGCTGAAGGTTTCTTCACGGTGTCTCTTTTGGACTTTCCTGTGTTACATTTAGTCCCATAGTCATCTCAAATACTTTTTCTAACATCTGCTGTCGATACTGCTGTAGTGGACTTAACATGATGGAATTTTCTTGCATTTTAATTTCCAACCTGTACAGAAGCTTTGTGCAATCCACCAAGTCATTGAACTGAGAAAAGAATCTACTCTGGAAACTCGTTGTGTAGGATTCAGAGCTACAAAAGATGTTAAAATTAATCTGTGTTAATTGTAGGCATAGGAATTGGAGCTTCCCTTCGTCATGTTGAGAGTCAAATCTATTCTCTGGGTTTTATTTTTGTCTTCCTCCCCAAACTCCCCTGTTCAGCAAGAGCAGCATGCCTTTCATGTAGCCCATTCGACTAGTTTTAATGAATTTATGTCTTGGGGATTTGATTTTGCTTTGGCTGTTCTATGTCCAAACAAATATGTCAAAGAAGGAAATTTGGGTTCATCTCCGTGGGAATGAAACCTGCTGTGCTCATCATACAACCTTAAAGAAAAGACACTCGGGCTATGTGCTGATTTAGAAGTGAATATTCCTTTTTTGAAGGTAACCTGTAGCCTTATTAAGACAGCTCTTGGGCAACAAAGGGTCTGTAACTGGGTCCTTCATGTAGTCTTAGATGTGCTTATATTACCTAAGAAAAGTTAAGAACAACAAGAATACTCGAAAAATCTTCAAGAGGGATGGACACAAAGGAACCTGGCAGAGCAACCAACAATGGAATGGCAAGCATAAATGGCCATAGATTTCAGCTACTGCTTCCGCCAACACTGACCAAGCCATGGAAAAACATGACCAAATTATCCCTTAGCTGGTTAGGAGTAACACAAGAAGTGAAACTTAGAATGGAATCATTGACTGTCACTAGACTCCCATTCCAGTCCCAATTATACATAAGCCACTTATGTGGCTGAATAGGTAGCCGTAGGATAGAAACTGCCAATAGTAGTAGTAGTTTGTTAACGCTGCCCGAAAGGCAACGCTCTACTAACACTTCTTTCAAAAAATTGTTCTCCCAATCCCTTTTCAACATGCATCCCATCCTGCCAATCAATTTTGGGCACTCATCCCTTCCATTAACTCTTTCTATTCTTGGGCTCTCTCTCTCTCTCTCTCTCTCTCTCTCTCATCAACTATTGGTCTTCTCCATAAAAGTTAGAAAGGCAGCACTGGCAAGACGAGCACATCATGTGCTCCCTTGTTCACTTACTAAAAAAAGACAAAACTATTGGCTAAGTATGAACACATGCATTTCATGTGCAGTTAAATTAGTTTCACATTCCATCACTATACAACCTAGGAGGTATTACTGTTGAGAGTTCACGCTCAACATCATGTGATCATGTGTGCATAGCACCATCACGTGATCATATGTGCATAGCACTAACCTTATACAGTGCTATAAAGGAAAGGGTTAGATCCCCAAACCCTAATCCTAAATGGGTTTGTATATATTCTATTTTTTCAACTAAATCTAGTGTACAGTTAGTCATTTGTGGTGTGCTCTCTAGCTGTGCCCTCTCTCCTCATCTCCACTCTTCTCCTCTCCCCTCTTCATATTTTGTCATAGTATTAGAGCTCCCTTGCCTTCCGCTGAGGCATTGCGATTCTTGAGAGAGTGAGAGAGATTGTGAGATCGAGTGTTCTTTCACTTCCGTTGAGTGATAGAGAAATTTGTATCCATTTGAGAGGAATTTTTGTCCATGAGAGATTGAGAGATTTTCGTTTATCTCATTTCATTCTATTCATTCCTTCTTTGAGAGTACCTATTCATTCTCAAGAGAAATCTCTGTGAGAGATCTAAAGAGAGATCTCTACTCTCCTATACTGCTTTGAAGGAGAGAGAGAGGGAGTAAACTAAGCTCCATGCAAGCCTAGACTACAGCCCCAGGCGCCCGCTCACATCAACGAACTACAGCTTCATACAAGGACATTGACCAACCACTCTATCTACTAGCAAGCAAGGCAGCTCCAAACGACAACCTTCTACGGCCGCATCGATCCACCTCTCCTGGCAAAGCTCCTAGCTCCTCCAACGAACTGTTGACCAGCAAAAGGGCTCCCCAGCAGCAATCATCTACAAACCATTCATTTAGCAATGCAATGTAGCTCCAGCTCTGCTCAGCCTGACGACCACCAAAGCCAACAGCTACAACCTTCAAGAGTCTCTAAGTCTCTAAGGCTCTGACGCCCGGCGCCTCCATTGCTCCAACAAACAAAGCCCACGCTAATTGTGCACAAGCTCAAGAAAGATATCTGAGGCCAAATGCATCCGGACAATTCACCTGCCTCTTCAAAGAAGGCAGCAAAAGATACCCAGATGAGCAGTATGCTAGGGGAGTGCAGAAATCCAGGCCGTCGACAAACCCAACATCTTCTTCTGTCAAGACAGAGGCTCAACATCAAGAATAGGATCCTGTAACCCAATGTCAAGCTCACCTCAGCAGCCCTTCATCCACTTCTAGGCCGATATTAATTTTGTACCTGTTGGAACCTTTGAATTCTTGTGCTCCTCTGGGATTTCAAGGGGCAATGAGATAACCATCCTTCGCGCTAGTGCAATGGTAAATATCCAAGCTTTTGACCTTCTGGATGCATAGCAAGATGCACACCAAGCTTGGCAAATCTTCCTTAAGCAAGGAAGGCAAATCCTCCATGCCCAAACTGAAGCGGTTCATCAGGCATATGAGAAGGAATAGAAATAGATTAGAAAATGGAGGACCAGCTCCAAAGCATGAACGTTGAGCTAGAGAAAAGAGGGAAAAAGTGGAGGAATAGGCAAAGAAAGGGCAGAACCTAGAATTCTAGTTCACGGCATCTAGAAGAGAAGTCAATAGACAGAAAAAGATTAATGTCATATCTGACCTGTACTCTTGCATCAAATGCTTAGAGTCAACTCAAGGAGCTAAAGGAGGTGGAAGAAACTTCCAAGGACATGCAGGACTGAAAAACTACATTTGAGGGCCCTTGCCAAAGCAGAAGACAATAACATAGAGTTGTCGAAACGCAATGGGTGGAAACAATGATGTCTCAAGTCCAAACGTGAAATATATGAAAGATGAGAGGATCTCATATTTGAGCTTGCAGCAACTAAGAAAAGCATGGACAAGGCCAAGCAATTAGCTACAAATGAGGAGGAAATATTTTGCAATGCTATGAAGAGAATGCTATGAATAGTTGGATGAAAAATACATGGCTGTCACAGATTGCATGGAGGATATAAGTGAGAAGTACAAACTCAATCGCACTCACGTGGAAACACACTCCATGCTCTAAATTGGTCAAAGCCAAACTCACCACGGAGGACATTACAAAATTGAATGAACCGCTCACAACCCAGCAACAACATATCTCCACTCGCATAATCAACGCATCATCTTCAAACTTGCAATTCTATGTGGAGATCTATCTACTGAAATGCCAATTATTTCGTTCAAAGGGATCTCTGCCTGGAAATCGTTGTTGTGGGTGCATGGGCCATGATAATTGCCCTATCACAGGATGAGGATGGCAGGATCTCACCTTCCATCCTCAAGAATTAAGCTCTTTTGAGGAACTAAGCTCCCTTCACAAGCTGATTGATATTCACAAGAACTGTGGGTCCTTGAGAGTTTACATCGTAGAATTGTGCCATTACGGCCAATATCCTCCACTGGGACTTACGATCATGCTGAAAGGGTGATGGAGGCAGTCAAAGCATCATAACTCACAACTCAGATGGTGTTTATTGATGAGTTGGTTCAATACAACTGTTGAACATGTTATGATCAATCAAAGCCATATTTCAAGCACAGAAGGAAATCGAAATGCCATTCAAATTGCAGGAATGCCATGTGTCCAATCTTGTACAAAATGGGTGGCATTTTAATCTCAGATATGAACAGCAGCCAGATGGGACGAACAGTATGCCTCAATCTGAGGCCCGCAATCCAAGATTCTCAAGTATAACCTCAATCATGGGTAGGAACGCTGGCACCGAATAGAGGGGCGACATGCAAAGATGTCACCTCAACCTCAATCAGTGTGCCGACGGTTCATTTGGGCATTCCTGATAAAGGAGGTCGTGTTGCAAGAGGAAAGAGAAGGCAAACTTCCTTTTGGTGTTGCCATGAAAAAGGTTCTACATGTTCATCTTTGGCATCTCTCTTGTGAAGAAGGTTCTATCTGTTCCATCTGTTCATCTGCCAACTCAGCATCATTTTGACCAAGGTGTGCTTTACTTGGTTAATGCATGGGTCCTCCCATTCCATGAGATAAAAATGGCACAGCCTACATTTCTAAGGGCCCTCCCCTTATATAGCCTCTATACCATTCCATTGTTCTTTTCCACAGATTTTAGCTTTGAATCGATTCATCAATCATCGGAGAATTTATTCCATTTGTCCTTTGAAGTGGGCCTTTGCAGCGGACTTGGTTTTCGTGTAAAAGATGATTCTCAATCGATATCATTATTTGGTAATTGGAAATGGAGGCTCACCTTCTTATACCATCCAAGCAGACACTTGAGATCAGAGGCCAAAGTTCTATTTATCTTTGCTATTTACAAAATACTTCGAACATATATTTTATAATGCTACCAAAACTCCGTCGAAATAACATTCATAGTTCCCGCATACTCCTTGCAACTTCACCCTTCAGCATATGGTGAAGACTTCAGCTCCTTCCTCCTTCAAGGAGGAGCCTTGGAATCCCCATCCCATTTAGAGGTCAAATGGAGGCTGAGCAGCTTGAACATCGACTCTATTGATATCAGACTATGCTCCATGGGAGCCCGCACTGATCTTAGATCTCAGAAGCAGACATTTATGTGACAGGGATCAGAATACCCCCTCTCAGGACCTCTAGTTCCTCACACGCTCAGCATCATGGCTCAAGGGGTCACTTTGTCTTGCATCGGAGAACAGGAGGCAACGTCATCCTTTTCAACGCTTGATTTTATTCGCAGAGGATTACATGAAGCAGCTTGGACGTTGAGCTGTTGACCGAAGCCCAGCTAAATTCAAAGGACTAATGTGCTCATATAGTGATGCTTCAGCTTGCTAATGGTTTCTTCGAGTTGCTCCTCCAATCTACTCTCGATATTGAGAGGCACATCGAACGGATTATTCCTTGACATATTCGCTCTAAAGATTCTCATCTCTTCCCTTCTCTATTGATCTATTAATCTCTATCTATATATGTATTAATCTCTATCTCTTTCTCTATCTCTTCTCTTTCTCTATTGCTCTCTCTCTTCTCTATCTCTATCTCTTCTCTTCTCTACCTCTATCTCTATCTCTATCTCTTCTCTATTTCTATCTCTATATATATTAAGGAGAAGTTTACCAAAGCTTGTGACGTGGCAAGAGGATGGTGGTTCGGGGAGAGATTGGAGGTTTGGAGAGAGGAAAGAGAGAGATTGGAGGTTTTGGAAGAGAGCTGGGGTGAGCATTTGATGCCCGTGCAAAGCACGAGTACAACAATAGTCATCGAAATTTATCAATAACCAAAGTCATGGTGACCAAATGGTGCCCACGTGCAACCCAAGGTGTGGTCTCCCAAAAAAGAGTCCTAGATCGCATACCCCATTACACACTATTGCCCATCGTGGGTTTTAATGGGCACCCTTTTACACACCGCGCCTAAGGATTGCCCAATGATGGTTTTGTAATTGTGTCAACCTTGAAAACAAAGATGATTCGGAGATTTGAAGGATGCCCATCCTTGGGCAGCCAAGCTTGGCTGCCCACGAAAGGGTAGGACGTGGAGTCCACGCAAAACTAGAAGGTTTGGTCATGAGCGGTGTGTGTATAACGAGATGCTCACTGATGCCTGCCCATCGTTAAAATACTCGCCTCCTATTGGTTCAAATAGTCACTCAGTTATGGGTCCCTCTCAGTGTGTAAACAGCCTGACTATCTAATATAATGGAATCTTGAGCCGATTGTTGCCATTTCTTTGGCATTTCTACTCTATCGGTTCATAAGTTTCTTTTTTGCCGAAAAAACAGTGCTAATTATATTACTTCGAAAACAAGATACAAGAGGTCAGCATTGCAGCTGACGGGCTGCGTTCACAAATCGGACGCAGCCCAAAAGGTAACAAAAAAGTAAAGCTCTCTCTCACGGAGGGATCAGGCGAGTGTGAATGAACAGCCAGAGAGGTGGTGAGTAGCGCCACTGAAGGCCCTGCGAAGTATGCTCGAAGAAGAGGCCCTGTGTATCCCAAACCCGGAGGAAGCGTCTCCGCTTCTCCCAGCCGGCCCGGGAGTCTCCCTGTATCTGGTCCCACTGGCCTCTGAGGGTGTGAATAATCTCACTCCAGATGTCAATCATGATCTGGGCAGTCGATAAGGAGGTGCCACCGAGGATCTGCGCGCAACGCGAGGTCCAAATGTGCCATCCTGCGATGCTACTAATAATCTCCCAGACTGGCTGCCTCTCCTGAGCTCCTGTGCCAGCCTCTGCCAGGTGCGGCGGAATGCTCTCAAGCGGCCCCCACGTCCCCTGTGTGATAAGGAATGTGGGGTCCTGCTGACATGCCTCGAAAAAGTGATGAAAACCAGGTGCGGTGCTGCACCAGCAGAACGCGCCCCAAGTGATCAATCCTAGCTCCGGTGCTGCACGAGTAAGGATCCCGAAGGTCCACCTCCACACTTCCTGGGCGCGAGTGCAGCTCCATAGGCAGTGTTTTGGTGACTCCTCGTCCACATGACAGATCTGACAACGTCTATCCTGACCTATCTGTCGCAACTAGCTCCCCACTGGAAGACCTTTGTGGGTAAGAAGCCACAGGAAGTAGGAGATCTTCCGCGGCCGCCAGCTCTCCCACAAGGCCTTCCAGAAGGCCTGCAAAAATAACCTGGAAATACCCTGTGCATACCAACTGGGCCGCTGGGTGGGAGGGCGGCTCTGCATCCTCCCGAGAACTCGCCTGCCCAATGTCGTGCTGTAGGCAAAGAAAGAGGTCGGCCCCTGACCTGTCACAATCTCTGGCCATCTCCACTCTCCTGGGTCCCAATCAAGCTCTGACAAGGCCCGCCCCTCCCAGATCCAGAGTCGCCAAAGCTGCAGCTGATCCTGCTCTATGCTAGGATCGGTCCGCCAAACCTTCCCCATGAGGCCTACGACCCGAACCCTCTGCCATGGGAGTAGGGGGTCGATGAGCACATCCTCTCTCCTGAGTCAGCCATCCCCCATAACCGCGAAGAAGGAAACAGAGGAGTCATCCATCTGACCTGCAACCACCAGTGGAATGCCACGGGGGGTGAACTGTCCCAGCCAACGGTCATCACCAGGCATGAGGATCTGATACTCGGGTGGAACCAACCAATCAGCTGGAATCGCTCCGTCTATCTCCGTACGTCTCGCCTGAGCTCCACGGGCACCTCCAGCTACGTCTACTAGATCAGCGGTCTCCAAATGTCTATATGTGTCCCTCCAAACTCGAAGGGACAGGGCTGGCCCCCGCATCCAGCCGTCCCACCTGATGTGTGATCTCTCCCCCATCTGAAGGCCCTCGGCATCTCTGACCTGATCGTTAGAGAAGTGGCGATCGATCTCCTCCTGACAGCTAGGAGGGGACTATATGAGACTGAGGCGGAGCCGCCTCCAAACCAAGAGGAGGCTACGAACGAGTGGAGAGCGGGGCTGAGTGAGTGGGGTGGAAGTGAAGATCCACCTGAGGGACGGTATCCACTCTCCACCTCGGCGCGGGACACAAGAACCGACCCCCTGCTGAAGTAACATCTTCCACGTTTGCCCCCCCCGGGGTCAAACCGCAGATAACTAGCTTGCCCAGCAGGGCCTGGCTCTGAAGCCCTGGATCGATGACCCCAAGGCCACACTCAGCCTATGGAAGAATGACTGTCTGCCAAGCAACCCTGGCTCTGGTATCTCTGAGACCATCCCCCCCGGACCATAGGAAGTTCTGAACCAACCTCCTAAGTTGTGCCACGCTGGATCTCGAGAAACACCAACAGGAAGCCACATACCAAGCCGTGGCTAGGAGGACCTGGTTGACCACCAGGGCACGACCTGCAAGGGAGAGCTTAGCAGTGCTCCAGAAAGCCAGCTTCCGTCGAATGGAATCTAGCACCGGGAGAAACTGCTGAGCTGGCGTGATATCCAAGCCGACCTGAAAGCCGAGATATCTAGCTGTCTATCCCCGGGGGATCCACCTGAAACCCAAAAACCTCCCCCACTGAGAGCACGCCCCGGGGTTTGTGAGAAAACCAACTGATTTGTTCCAGTTGATTTTCGCACCGGTTGCCGAACAGAAGACCTCTAGGGCCATCCTCACCCTCTCCAACATCACCTCATCATCCTGGACATATAATGCTGTGTCATCCGCATACTTCGAGTCCAGGCGCTCTGTGTCCTCCCTGAGGGGAAGGCGAACACCCCGGATCCCGGTAGACCTTGCCCGAAGGTAGTATGTCATAGCCTCGGCAAAGAAGAGAAATAGGTATGGAGTAAGGGGGCAGCCCCGACGCACTGATCTCTCCAAACGAAAACGCTCTCCCATCCTGCCGCCAATGATGACCCTGCTAGAAGCTGTCCTGTATAACACTGAGATACCCTGAATCCATCCTGATGGGAAACCTAGTCGCTCCAGAGTCCCCTCCAAGAAGGACCAGTCCACTCGATCGTAGGCCTTCTCAAAGTCGAGAAGTAGGATGGCTAAATGTGACCCACTGTGCTGAGCCCACTCCGCCGCCTCTGAGAAGGTGAAGACATTATCCAGGATACTGCGATCCTGGACAAAGCTTGTCTGAGTGTCATGTATGAGGTCTGGAAGTAGAGGCCGAACTCTGGCACTGATCATGGCAAGGATTTTGTAGGCAGTGGTGAGGAGGGTGATCGGGCGCCACTGACGGATCTCTTGTCGATCTCCTCCCTTCGGGATGAGGCAAATCAGTCCCGAGGAGAGGCTCTCTGGCATATATCCGCTGCTGAAAATCCTCTGAAGAGCTGCTAGGAGGGGCTGATGGATATGATCGCACACGGAAGTACAGACACCTCCACTCCTCCCCTGTGCACCGATCGAGGGCTCCCAATAAGTGTGAGAACGTCCAGGGAGAATCTTCCTGCAGCTACGGGCTTGTGCTCTTGGAGCAGAAGTATATCCAAACGACCAATCACTGCTGGCTGAAGTTCCTTCTCAGAATGAGCTTCCTAGGACCACGGGTGCCAGAAGAATGAAACCCGTTCACATTCCAGGAGACAAGGTGTAAGCTCATGGTGAGGACTGGGAGGCTGCGAACAACTGTCTGCTCGCGGCATATGTCGATGAAGAAGCTGACATGTCGGAGTGGAGGCACTGACGCTTATGAGAAGGTTTGGAGGGGGAGGCAGGGTCGTCCTGCCCATTCTTCAACACCTTTAGCAAAGGCGAGAGGCCTTTGGTGCCATGAGCAAATGCTTTCTCGAGCCAGCTCGAGATCTCTGAAGTAGTCATCCCGTAGAAGGCTTGGAGTTTCTGAGGGGTCCAGGCTCTGACATCCTGGGGGAGGGGCCATGACAGAGGGGGCCTGAGGATCACAATCAATCTGAAGCATTTGGTGTCTCGAGAAGCTGCCCACCGGACAGGCCTATCCAGGAGCAAACCTGAGCGTGCGTCTGCTCTCTGAGAGCCTCCCAGACCGAGTCGTCTGTCCAAGTCTTGGTGCCGTCGCTGAGGAACGTGAAAGCAAAGCTAGGGCCATCCCTCGGGGCCAAGGCTGCTATCTTCCCATCCACCCCTTTGCGGAGTAGGAAGATACTGATGTCGAGACAAGCAGGGAAGGTCCCAAGGTCGGCCACATCCAAGTAGTCCCAGGGGCCAGATCTGTAAAAGTCGCGAGGAAGCTCTCTCTCCTGAAGCTGAGGCCCACCAGAGTCTGCAACTGAGGGGCTAGCGGACAGGGAAGCGTGCTCCAGAGGTGGTGTAGACTCAGGGTGTCCTGCCTGTGGAGGGGAAGGGGGAGGTGGCTGGGGGGTAGGCGACTCAAACTCCACGGAGGCGACTAGCGGGGGGGTGGAGGAGGGGGAGTGGGGGCTGCCCTCGGCTGAGGAACCATCGGTACAGCTGACTCTGCAAGAGCGCTGAGGGAGGCGGGGGGGGAGGGGGATGGGGCTGCACCTGGGATTGGGGCTGAGAAGGAGGGGGAGGAGACTGAATAGGAAGAGGCGGGGGCTGAAGCTGCGGGTCCGGAAGAGGGGGTGTGACTGGGGAAGGGGCTGGGACTGAGTGGAAAGGGGCTGGGGAGCGGAAGAGAGGGGGACCTGAGGCTATGGAGGGCAGGCTACCGTCGAAGAAGAAGCTCTCCCAAGACCCTCGGGCGGCTGCCTGTCAGGTCTCTGAGGTGCTGCTGCAGGTTGGGTAACCTCTGCCTCCTTGCCTTTATCGAAAATCTTCTTGTTCTTTCCTCTTTTCCTTCTAACCTCAGTCCAACCGCCAGCTAACTCTGGACCGGACTCCGGCTGCCTCTGCTCCTCCTGACGTGGCTGCCCGGAGGGGGGAGGAGGGGGCGGAGGGGGAGGGGGCGGGGGAGGCCGAGAGGAACTGGCGAATCGTGGACAAATAGCAGCCAAGTGCCCAAAGCCGTGACACCTCAGGCACTGGCCTGGCTGTCCGGTGACTACCATGCTCTGGGTGATGCTGCCGGCATCTGTCACGATCTCGATCACTGCAGGGAGAGTTGAAGGGTCCGCCACAACCACACGGACTCGGGGGGCTCCTGCCGTAGTCACCACGTCGGCGAAAGTGTCGTGCATAACCCAGCCAAAGTGGGAGCCCAGGTCCCTGACAATCGGCCGCAGCTCAGCAGCAAGACCTGGAAAAACTAGCGTCACTGGATGACGAGATATGCGGAACCGAGCATCAAAATCCGCTGCATTGAATCCACGGTACTAAGGGACTATCATAATGATCTTTCCATCCACAAACGTGGGGGAACCAGCAATCAGGTTGCTCGCAGCTTTCGCATTGGAGAGTTTGAGCCAGAAGATGCCCCTTCCCATAAGGGCCACCTCCTCAATATGGCCGTCCTCTAGCATGAGAGTGGACTGGAGCCAGTCCCTGATGGCTGATCTGGAGGGGGAATGTCCAATGACTCTGCCATAAACAGAGGTAAGGGCAAAGTCATTGGCAACCTCCTGAACCCGAGACGATTGTTGCTCTGTCAAGATGATGCAATAGGCATCTGGAGAGGGAGGGTCCGACTGGGCCTCCGGTTTCGGGCAGGGAGCCGCCATACCGCCAAGACAAACTGCGAGACCTCTGATGAAGAAGAGGCTGCTACCCAAAAAAGGGGGGGATAGATGCGGGAGGGTGGAGCCTGGGTGTGAAGAAGACGGGTGAGGCGAACCGAGGTGACTTGAGTCAGGTGGGGGAAGTGGAGGCGCAAGCGAGAATGGAGGCGGAGAGCGGGAAGGATGGAGGGCGGAGGGCGGTGGAAACGGGGGCGGAAGGTGAAGAGGCAGGAGTGGGGGTGAGGCGGGGCGGGGCAGGAGGGCGGGAGGAGGCGGGGCGGAAGGGCGGGGCGGAAGGGGTCGGGCGGGGCGGAAGGGCGGGAGGGGCGGGGGGCGGCATAGCGAGGGGGCGGGGGAGTGAAGCGGGGGGCGGGGGGAGCGAAGTGGGGGGGCGGGGGGTGGCGAAGCAAGGGGCGGGGGGGGTGAGGCGGAGCGGCTAGGGGGGTGAGGCGTAGCGAGGGGGGGCGGAGTGAGACGAAGGGGCGAGGGGGATGAGGGCGGAGAGGCGAGGGGAGAGGGCGGGGGAGGGTAGGTGAGGGTGCAGTGGGGTGAGGTGGAGGGGGAGGGGGTGAGAGCGGAGAGGCGAGGGGGGGGGTGCAGGCGGCAGCGGCGAGGGTGAGGCAGAGGGCGAGGGGGTGAGGGCGGAGAGGCAAGGGGGTGAGGACGGTCGAGGCGGGGGGAGCTACGGGGAGGTAGAGGTTGCGGGAGGGAGGGGGAGGGCTCGCAGGAGCTGCTGCTTGCTTCTCACGAATTTCGGTTCATAAGTTTCTACTCTATCAGTTCATCAAGTTTCTATTGTGTCAGTTTCTCTCAAGTTTAGTATTACTATGTATCATTTTGTAACTCTTCCTCAATTCTTAATACTTATGTGGCTTCAAGAATTTGAGGTCCTTTTGAAGTACTATGTAATCTTATCAATGCATTGTTCCATATAGTTGTGCCCATCTCTAAACTCTGACACACATTCTTAAGTCATACCAATTCCTATGGACTAACTATTCTTTTGATGCCTTGATGAAAAAGATCATGGGTGTGGAAGAAAGGGATGAGTGATGGTAAATTGGATGCATGAACCCAATCATGAGTTTATAGAGAAAGGGAATACTTAAGGGATTTATGTTCAAATCAAATAATAGGAAGTTCCATCAAATTAGGTAAACCCTCATTTCACAGTTTGTATCCTCCACATCAATTGCTGACCAGGACAAAGATTGGAATAGATATTACCCTTGAGAGTGAATCCAATAATGGTTTACTCTTACATTTTTGAACTATTTTACAAGTCATCTCAATTGCTTAATGATAAGGAACATGAAGACGATGGAGGGCAATCACTGATGGACATTCACAACTTACCTATCCTTCTCTATTCTTCAATCTCATCACAAGTACCTTCAATGTCTGGGCCATCTGTGGCTCTACCTATAGCACCTCGTGTCTATTGTCCCAACAATGGTGAGCATGGTGGCTTCAAGGGCTGCAGTACCATGTGTACCAATAGTTCTCTGTGCAAGTATGCCATCACCACTACCTAGGAATTTGGATTTCCCATACCCCAACTTTCATGGTGTTGGTGACATTTCACCAATATGCAATATTCAATTAGATTTGGTAACTTCAAATCATGAATATCTTAAAGTAACAATGATATGATTCCAAAATGTGATCATTCTTATTGAAAAACCCCCATATAATGCTAATTTGATGTTCAACCTTTGATTAATATCGCTACCATTGCAACCTCGACAATCTATCAAATGCAAAAGAACCATCTAGAGTTGCATGTCAACACTAACAACAATACAATCAGTTTCCAAACATGAAATCCTCAGTGATTTACTTAAAAAGTTAAAAATGTTAGTCATGACATTTATGCAAATTTGATCAAGTAGATAAAGAATAGTCAACAATTATAGAAGCACATTCTTCACAACCAATTTAAAAAATATTTTCAATTGTGATAGTCAACAACAAGAACATTGTGAAAGCAAATGAGATGGAATTCTCAATAGACATGCTACAAACAATTCAATCAAATTTGAAGTAGTAGAATTGGACTTTCCAATTCATTACACAATTGATCTAGATGCAGTATCATGCCATGAGTGATGTAGACACAATCATTAGCATATGTGATATTAAAGCTGGAATTTCAAGGTGTAAGAATATAGCCAATACTTTTTTTACATCTTATCACAATCCACTTTTCTAGAACAATCTAGATTTGAAAGACAATCAAGGCACATCATCATTTAGTAATGGCATTTTTTCATTAGCATATCGCATATTATACATCAGTTTATGACAATAAACCCTATGTAGAAGATGAAATCAATTTTGACAACATGCAAGAAATACAAAACAAAGTGCATCATCAAGATACAAGTAATAGACTTGGACATCAAGCAACAAAACTTATCATCAACTGTCAGCTCTAGTCTTGAAGTTATCAAAACTCTTAAACAGTTTGAAGGACATCATAGAGAATGTAGAAGATCAAGATACAAGAAATAAAATCAATAAATATGCAAAGTCATCAAGATGTCATCAAATTTTCAAAAGGTAACAATCATGCCCGCAAAGAAAACTAACATTAGTTCATACTTCAACATGCTTCAAATATTTTGTCAAGTTGGTCTCAAAGACATTTCATGGAGAGGACCATGCAATAGATCAATGTGCATTATCAATGTCAGCAATGTGATTTATTTCCATGGAATCAACTACAAGCAAAAAATATGATAAGAAATTCAACTTCAAATCAACTTTTCCAACGACGATCATTAAAGAAAATTAGTAACAATCACTTGCATACATAAGAATTCTTCATATAATTTTTTAAATCAAGCAAATTTTATAAACAATGACCCAAATTGCATAGTCTATTTCTAATGTGACGCCTCTCATATGTGATCACATAGCAATAGTCTCATATCATACTAAACAATTTACCATTCATGAGCACAGTTCCATCTTCATGACCTAGAGACCTCCTAGTGTAGTTCAACCCCTATAGTTCAAGACCCATAGTCGTCCCATTGTAGTTCAAGTCCCATAGACCTCCCATTGTAGTTCAAGAGGAGTCAACCACCACTTCTTTCTTCTTCTTTTTTTTAAATGAGGGTTTATATTAGAAGGTCAAATATATATATATCTGTCTCGAGAAACTTTTAGCAAGAACAACTTCTCATAACAAAATCACTACAATCATGCAAAAATAAGCAAATGCTCATTAAGATCCGAAACATCAGGGATAGGATCAGCAGGAACATGATTAGCAAGAATGGGAACAACAGGAATAGGGACAGTAGGAACGGGCACATCAAATTAAAAGGCTTAATCTTTAATAGCCACAGCAAGAATAGGAACAGTAGGAACTGGAAGAGAGGCACAAGGGTTGCGTAGATGCTCCAAGAAGTCTTATGTTGACATTGTCTCTCGGCAGACTTTATATGATACACTTGAGCGGTCCACCCTTGACACGGGTCTCTTGAAGGGGTGGACGTAAGGGGGAGGGACCACTTGAGTGGCCACAGGTGCCGAGAGCTAGGGTAGTGGCAGGGCCCACAGAAGAAAAAGGTACTGAAGAGGGGGGTGCCGGGAAAAGTGCAGGCAGGGCCGAGATGGAAGTGGGGGCCGGGGTGGCTGCTCCAAAAAAATTATTCTTTTTCTGGTTCCAAAAGCTCTGCTAGAGCCAGAGCTTGGTCCTACAAAGTTGTCTCTTCATTTACGAATCTCTCCTGAGTGGCCAGGCATGCCTGGAGTTGGTGGCGGAGTTGACCGATCTTCTTGACATTACCCCTTCGTACTTGAAGTAAAGCATACGGTTTCAAATAAACTTTTAGTATCCATTAGAAAAAGAACAGAGATTCTGATGGAGTTCCAGTTATGTGGGGCCCTGTTTGGAGAATCCCCGAGTACAATAACCGCGAATAGCTAAAAGGAAAAGGAGCAAGACATCTATGAACTAGATCCCAGAGTTCCCTAGAGAGCACACACAATTGAGAAAAAGATGCAGAATGTCCTCCTGCACTGTGTTGTACTATTTACACCATCCGTTTTTGTGACCGACCTTCTTGGCCCAAGTGGCTGTCCATATCCCTTTGTGAAGAATAAGCCAGAGAAGGCAAGATTGTTTCTCCAAGATGTTGCGGTCCCAAACTTTAGCAAACCTTTGGGTCCACATTCTCTCATCATCTCTCTTGAATCACATTTTGTTGAGGCGGGTGATCATTTCCTCCTGGTCCTCATGGATTAGTGGAACCAGTGTTAGGTTTAGCTGACCCACCTACCTAAATTCCCTCATAGTAGGAGGGAGGTGCCTACCTAGCCATGGAAGGTTTTCTCTAGCCCATAGTCCTTGACGTTCCTTGATTAAGAGCAGGTCGAATCTAGTCAATCTATATCTGTGCAAGAGAGTCACATCATTATAACATTTGCCTTGACCACGATCCCACAAATCCCCCCAGACCTTGATCCCTCTCTTATTTAGTCTGATAGTGGCTGGTTTAAGTTGGTCTTCTCTTGCGGATTCGACCTGTAGATAACCAAAAACCAAATCGAATCCTAACTGCTGAAAGTGCCTTGAGAATCCCTTCCACTTAATATACGGTCTCATTATTTCCCAAGCTCTCCACATACCTTTCCACACTTCAAAGCCTTTCGCCACGCAAGATTCTTGACCAAAAAGGATAGAACCTATGGGTAGATCTTTCTAGTGTCCACCAGTCCATCTTGACTTTCCCCATAATTATTAAGATCAGAGTGGCCCAAACTGATTCGAGCTCTTGATAGGCTTTTAAGATCCATTGCACCATAAAGCATACTAAGGATTTTTCAATATCTACCACCCCTAGGCCCCCTTTAGATTTGGGAAGTGTACATAAATTCCATCTTCCTATTTTTTCCTGAGGCTACGAAACATATCTTCATTAGGTCTGTCACCTTTTCCTGCCCACCATTCGCTTATGTAAATTTTAGATTGCGCTGGCTCAATGGCCGATTCTATTCTCAGGTTCTCTTTGAAAGCTTTGATCTTTTCCTATCCATGGGGTGACTCATCCTCATCCAAGTGCTTAATTTGTTCCTCAAGTTGGTTGCATCTTTCAAATCTAGCAATATCTGCGCGCTTTTTGATGGCATTAAGAAAAATACATGTTCTTTCTGTAGCCCTGATCCATTTTTCGGTAATACTGGCAGTGCCCTTAAAAGCTTTTTCCCAAATTCTAATTATCTTTTGTTGCACATAGGGTAAGTGAAAGAAGCTTTGAACCAATATTTTCTTCTCTTACCCTGACTTTTATCCAAAGAAATCAGGATTGGTTTATGGTTAGAGAAGGGAAGAGAAACAAGGGCTTCGCTCTTGTAACAAAGAGCTATATCTACAATGTCTCTTGAAAAGCAGGCCCTACATATCCTTGGTTTCGTGTGGAGATGGTCAGTTTGATTGTTGGTCCAGGTGAAGGAAGTGTCTGTCAAGATATCAACAAGCACCACAGAGTCCTTGAGAGCATTCCACGAAGACAATTCACTACCTCATATAGTGTTTCCTGGTCTGTTCCACCTGTCTCTCTGGGACTCTACCATATTAAAATCACCTAGAAGAATAGTGTTGTTTTGCAAGACCTTGTTATCCCAAAGAAGAGCCCTTTCCCTTGCAGAGTTAGGGGCGTAGATAGAGAAAATTTGACAATTCAACTAAGGATGGCAAAAGTCAACTCCTATTCCGAAAGTTTTTGTCGTCAATTTGACTGAGCTGCCAATGCAGTTTAGCTGCTGATACTTTAACTTCTTGTAAATCTATAAAAGCCGGTCTAAGGCATTTTGATCCCAACCATCTTTTAAAAATAGTAGGTTGGAGATCATTTGTTAACCCTATTGAGATATCGAGCTCCACTCGCGATATGCCAGGGTGACTGTTGTGCATTTATGTCACCGACTTGTTAGCTGGAGATGCGGTTGGTACACCGCCCACGAATAATAGCTGGATGACAGCTATCCTTATCTACACTAGTTCGTGGCTCAGTTAGTATGCCACCTTAGTTAGTTGAGTTTGGTTTGAGACCCACATATAGGGTTCTTCTATTTCTTTGTACTAGAGTTCTTTTGGCTTACACAACTAAGAAGAGGAAAACTGTTTTCAGCCTCCACCTTTGTGTGTACTCCCCCATTGTGCATGTGAGAAAGCCGCAAGTGAGACTCCTTCCCTCTCTCCCACTATCTTCACATGGTATCAGAGCCTTGTTCGTGGTAAGGAGCTCAAGAAAGCAAGCCAAGTTCGTGGTGTCCTGGTAAGAGGACCAGTGTTGCTTTCCTATTTCGAGTTTGGGAGCAAATCTCTGCAGGTAGCACAGCCAGAAGTGCAAGAGTGCACTGTCTCAGATTGAGACGCCCTTTGCGGTGTGGCGAGAGCGCAGTATATGCTGATTCGAGGTCATTTTGGGGCCCATTTTGGAGACGGATTTCTCCGCACGCACTCAGAAAAAGGTCCTGTTTTTGTGTGCGACCACTGTTCTACGGGTCGGTGAAAAGTTGCCGCAGAAATTGCATCGTATGCCTGTGTGCAGAGATATTGGGAGTTGCAGATTCATGCGTGTTGCCCGTTGATGCAAAATCGTCACTAGGAAGTGACTGTGTGGTGAAATACTACTTTCGTCAGTTTTGCAGATCTGCCCGTGTGAGGCAAAAAGCTGTGTTTTTTGCAGTGACAGAATATTTTGCAGTGTTCTGTAATGGCATCTGATTCTCTTTCACAGATTGTCACTGAAAAGCTTGACAAGAAGAACTTCCAGGCATGGAAGTTTAGAATGACGAATTTCTTAATGGGAAAAGGCTATTGGGAATTCATTACAGGAAATGAAGAAGAACCTGTTCTTCCTAATGTTCCCAGTCAATAGGAAATGTAGGCATTTAAAGGATGGCATGAGAGAGTTAGGAAAGTTATGTACTGGCTGTCTATCAGTATTTCGGACTCCATGATTGTGCATATTCAAGATGCAAATATGCCAAAGGAGGCATGGGATACTTTGGCAAAAATGTACAGCACAAATACGCAAGCCAGGAAAATGCAACTCAAACAGGAGTTGCACAATGTATAGAGAGAAAATTTGAGCATAAATGACTACCACATGAAAGTGAAGAAAATTGTAGATGCACTTGCTTCCATTGGGTCACCAGTGGATGATGACGATTTGGTCTCTATGACCTTGAATGGTCTAGGAAAGGATTATGCACAGTTCCAGACATCCATTGCCGTCCGTGAAAAATTTCCTAATTTTGAGGAGTTGATTGCTCTTCTAATTTCCGAAGAGCAAAGAAATGGGGGTGCATCTTCTTCAGCAGGAACTTCAAAAGAAACTGTCTTCTACTCCAATGCTGGCAGAGGTAGAGGCAAAGGTAGAGGAGGCCGATCTGCAGGCCGTGGTAGAAATCAGAATATGCAGCAAACGCAAGAAAACCAGTCCTATGCATGCTATTCATCCCGAGTTTGTTTGCAGAGGTTGAAGAAAGCCTTGTATGGCTTGAAGCAAGCACCTAGAGCATGGTCTAACAAGATAGGACAGTATCTTGTCACTATTGGCTTTCAGATTTCCAAGGCAGATTTCTCACTCTATGTGAGAAAAACAGAGAAAGGGATTATGCTGCTGGTCATTTATGTTGATGATTTGATTATCACAGGTGATAGTGATGAAGATATCCTTCATGTGAAAATGCTATTGAGGCAGAAGTTTGAGATGAAGGATTTGGGAGAGCTGCATTATTTCTTGGGCATTGAGGTGATTAGATCACCAAGTGCGATATAGCTCTTGCAGAGGCAGTATGGATTGGACATGCCGTCCAAATATGGGATGACAGGCTGTAAGCCTATTTCAGTTCCTTTGGAGCAGAATGTGAAGCTGAGCGCAGATGCAGGTGAGCTTCTGGAGGACCCTACTATGTACAGACGCATAGTAGGAAGTTTGATTTACATGACTATTACCAGGCCAGATTTGAGCTATGCTGTTGGGTTGGTAAGTCAGTTTATGCAGGCTCCAAGGAAACCACATTTGGATGCAGCTAGACGCATACTCAGGTATGTGAAGTCCACATTGCAGTATGGACTATTTTATGAGGCTGGGGTTCAGATACAGTTGCATGGATACACTGATGCTGATTGGGCTGGTAGCATTTCAGATAGACGATCTACCAGTGGATATGTGTTCTCTTTTGGGAGTGCTGCAGTCACTTGGAGCAGCAAGAAACAACCTACAGTTGCCTTGTCGAGCACAGAGGCTGAGTACAGGGGTGCAGCAATGGCTGCATGTGAGGTAGCTTGGTTGCATAAGCTACTTTATGATATGCATCAGTCTACAGATGGGCCGGTTGTCATTTATTGTGACAACATGAGCAGTATACATTTGGCAAAGAACCCAGTCTTTCATGCTAGAACAAAGCACATTGAGGTGCATTATCACTATGTGCGGGAGAAGGTTTTACTAGGTCTTATTGATCTAGTTTATGTCAGCACAGAGGATCAGGTAGCTGACATATTCACGAAAGCATTGGGTGCAGAGAAGCTGCGCAAGTTCAGAGACCTACTTGGTGTGTAGGATTTGGGATTGATCTCGAGGGGGAGTGTTGAGATATCGAGCTCCACGCGCGATATGCCAGGGTGACTATTGTGCATTTATGTCACCGACTTGTTAGCTGGAGATGCAGTTGGTACACCGCCCACGAATAATAGCTGGATGACAGCTATCCTTATCTACACTAGTTCGTGGCTCAGTTAGTATGCCACCTTAGTTAGTTGAGTTTGGTTTGAGACCCACATATAGGGTTCTTCTATTTCTTTGTACTAGAGTTCTTTTGGCTTACACAACTAAGAAGAGGAAAACTGTTTTCAGCCTCCACCTTTGTGTGTAATCCCCCGTTGTGCATGTGAGAAAGCCGCAAGTGAGACTCCTTCCCTCTCTCCCACTATCTTCACAAACCCTTGGACATTGATACTCAGGAAAGATATGTTGTCTTGCATCATTGGGAAGTATTTTTATTCCTTTTCTTCTTGAAACAGGCTGGGTTGTTCTAGAAGATAATGCAAAACCTCTCGACATTCTTCTTTTTTCTCTTTCTATTGAGCTAAGTTCCTTTCCTCTGATGTTTCCCTCCTCATTTGTGACTTGGATTTTCCCAACCTATTTGATTTTCTACCTTTGACAATTGTAAAAGGAGGACCTTCCTTCTCAATTGTTTCATGTTCAGCCTATTCTAGTTGCACCTCAAAATCTTGGGTAGCAACAACAAATTCTTCTTATCCCGAACTATCATCCATCTCATCTTCAATGTCAGCAGTGACGTCTTTATCCTTTCCTTTTGCTTCACCTCCTCTGTTCTCATTGGGTTTAGAGGTCTCTTTGCTTTGTTCCCCAATACGTTCTCTGGAAGGGATGATATCAGGTTGTTTAGTTGGGGCCTGGGGTTCCTAAGGTTCCTATGGTTCCTGCTGAGTGGGCTTTGGTCTTTCCTTCTTACGATTATTTCTAATAGGGAAATATTTGATAAAATGGCCTCCCATGCCACAAAGGAAGCAAGCATTGGGTATGTTTTTGAAGAAAATTTTTTGAATCAGTTCTGAACCATCTCCATCAAAGATCCAGATAGCACTAGGGGGATTAGAGGCAAGGTCCATAAGGACATAAGCTTGGGGGTTGCCTGTCGTGTTGATAAACTTCTCCATTTCTTCTCCAAGGAACTGACCTAGAGGTGAACAAGGGGTCTCAATTTGAGTGAAAAGGGAGAGCAGGAGGTCACGGAATTCAACCCAGATAGGGGCTTTAAATTGAGGAGGAGATTCTGGATTAAACAAAGGTTCCCAAAGATGGACTAAGAGGGGTTGATTCCTAATCGTCTAGGTTCCTTTCTGAACAACTTATGTGGCCATATTGGCCTTTTCAAATATGAACACAATGTATCCATTTCTGAGAAAATGAATGGTTGTGACTACTAGACCTTTGCGAGACCAAAAGTTGCAAACCCATCCTTCAAGAAATAATGCAGGTGGTCTGGGACCATGAATGTAGCCTACTACTGTGCACGAACAAAGCCACTTTGTAGTTTCATTAAGCAACCCATTGTGAACCTTGACTGTCGGGAGCTTACCTTTGCTAGGGTCTGGATCCTTTGTACCATTTGTACTAGAGGAGGAAGGGAGCTTTGTTGGCTCCTTGCTTGTGGTTGTGGGTTTGCCTAAGATTCTCTTGGCCCGTAAGGTAAGCTATTCCCAAGCATATTATTTCAGCATCGCTAGGGCCTTGAAGAGGCTTCTACCACCTCTGCTAACAGCACCAACATAGGTGCTTTTTTGGCAACTTTGACATGGTGTTCCCTTTCACGCCCTGGTGCACTGGGGGCTTAGGGGTGCCATTGGAGCGAAGATATTTTAAAGGCAAAGGTGACAAATTGAGGCTTTTGAGCCTTGTCCTTGTTCTAACTGCTCTACTGAAAAAGTTGCAGGGTGGTGTAGTTTTGAACTCCACAAGAAGTTTACGAAGAGCGTCTGTCTCCTTGCCTCGTTTTTGGAGCTGTAGTATGTCGCTTTCTTCCAGATGGAGGGTGAAGGGTGGGAGTGGAGCATCACTCTTATCATGAATTGGCTCTTGCATGTCAGTATCCAAAGCACTGGTGATGACTACCTGATGAGACTCAAGATTGACAGGGACTAGACTGATGGGATGGGGGCTGGTGCGATGAGAAGAAAAACCTTTGAGGGAATTAGAGACGGAAGCCTTATCAAAACCACCATAGCTAGAGAGGGAAATCTTATCTGATCCGCCATCACTAGAGGAGGCCATCCCAGCCACCACTTCTTAATCAAATGAAGATATTTGATCAATGAACAAGACACAATCAACAACCAAAGCTCCACATACATTCAATCTAAATAATTCTTAGCTGCATCAATTTTCATCCAAAATTCTTCTTATTTTGTTCCATTTAGGCTTCATTAGGAAGGGAGAGGGATAAAAAGTTGTTGACATGTCCAAAAAGACCACTTTCCTTGAATAAGTTTTACTCTTTTCAAAAACATGTTACAAGGTAAGGAAGAAATGATGGTTAAGTTGTAATTTATATACAGACTTCCATGGTGTACTCCTCGTGTACCATTGTTGCCTCAAGTGTGGTGAAGTTTGGAGGAGGAAATGATGGTGAAGTTGTACTTCACATATAGACTTTTGTGGTGTAGGCACTATGCTCAATCATATACTACTTGATATTCCAATTTCCCATTTCAATTTTCCATTTCAAACAATCCAAAAAGATTTTGTAATACATCCTCTACTTATTTAGTGCAATTTAAGGGGGGTGGGGGTTAAGAATAGTGTAAATTGCAACAAATATACTAAGTCCTAGAGAGGATCCTAGAAGGGGACATTGGAACACCCTAACCATAAGCCTAGGGGGTAAATTGCATATATTATCATTTCTATTCATTTTCAATGTAGTTGCACATTGTAGGTCTCTATGACATACTCCTTCACTCACTCTCTCCCGCTCTCTTCACTTTTACACTCCTGGTAACATTCTCTATCTCCCTTCTCTCACCCCTTCTACCATCGCAAAACATCCTACCTAGGCAATAGGTTTTCCCTTCATCAAAACACAAGTCCTTCTAATGAGGTTTTCCCCACATTAGAACACAAAAGGAAAGAGAATGAGGTCTTCACATAAAAATACATGTCTCATTGAAGAGAATGGGTGAGATAGGAAATGAGGCCTTCCCTTGGGGCATCCTTTTGATGATTAGGGCTTTTGTTGGGTCATGCCTTCAACCTTTTATGGGGGTGTTCCTCTAGCCCATTGTTCCCACCACTTCCTCTTCTCAAATTTAGCAAAACCATAACCCACCTCCTCCTCCCTGAGACCCTATTTCATTGATTTGCTCTTGTAGGTTCTCACCTTCCCATTATTCTAGCTCCCCCCTTCTCCTCTTCCATACTCCTTTTCCCCTTCCACACCCCTTCACTCCCAAAGTCCCCCTCATACCACCCTCACTTCATCATCCTCTCTACCCCAAAACCCTCTACCAAGATAGGAGGTTATCCCTGTATGTTCACATCACCTCCTAGAGAATATAATGGAGAGGGAGGAGGTGGGTTAGAGGGAGGACAAAAACCTCTTGCCCCAACAAGATCTTTTTTTAATGTAGAAAATAATATAATTAGGGGAACGATTTCTTAGGTGGGAAGATTGGGGTGATGAGGAGGGGATTGTAGGATTTATTCTATAGAAGGAGATTGAAAGGCGAGGAGAAAACCTCCTATCTTGGTAGGAGGATTCCAGGGGAAGAGGCTTAGTAGAGGGCGAGGGATTGAGGATGATGGGGTATGCCTAACTCTCTTCTTTCTCATGGGTGTGTACCTCCACTCTTTCCTACCCACACTTCCAACCTTTCCTCAACTTCAAAAAGCCCCTAACATGCCTTTTGCTCCCAAACTTAGCCTTATGAATTCTCTCCTATACTTCCCCCTCTACTTCCACATCCACTACTCCTAGCTTCTCAATCCTCATGCTTACCATCCCATCCCTCCTATAGAGTACAATAGAGAGGGAGGGGAACTGAGGGGGAGAAGAAAACCTTTTGCCTTGAAAAGAGGTTTTTGAAGGCTAGAAAACAATGTAATTAGGGGAAGAAGTTCTTAGGTGGGATAGTTAGGATGAGGAGGAGGGGGCTCTAAGATTTATTCTTTACGAGCATATAGAAAGATGAGGGGGAAACCTTCTAATTCAATAGGAATTTCTAGAGGGGTAGAGGATGAAGACAATATAATTAGGGGAAAACAATGTAATTAGGGGAAGAAGTTCTTAGGTGGTATAGTTAGGAGGAGGAGGAGGGGATTCCAAGATTTATTGTTTATTAGGAGCATATAAAAAGATGAATGGGAAACCTCCTAATTCAATAGGAGGTTCTAGAGGGGTAGAGGATGAGGGGGTGAGGAGGGAGTGGAGATTCGGTGAAGTTGTTGTTGAAGTATGGTTAACCAATGATTATCATCATCCATATACATATGGTGGAAAATATGTGTACATGTTGTTTCCATGGGATATATGGCTAGCAACATAGAGAATTTTAGAAGGGACCTAAGTTTGGGTGTCAATAGGCATGGGGCAACCCACATTGGGTTTTGTATGTATTGTATTAGATTCACTTTTATTAATAGAGAGAAGAGTAGATTTGTATAGCCAAGAGGTTGCTCTCTCTCTCTCTCTCTCTCTCTCTCTCTCTCTCTCTCTTTCACTATCTGTGTTGAGTATGTGAGTTGTGTGTTCACTTTAACATGCTACTGGTGCATGTTTCTAGATCATGTCAAAGCTTATGGTAAATTGATAGGTGAAATTGAGTAAGAAGAAATCTTGCATTATCCCTCTTTCTTTACTTTAGCTTCCTTCTTTGGAATGTGTGAGGGTGAAGGTTTATGATCTCATTTTTTTGCAGTGTCTCTCAGATTCGTTGTCTATGTGTTTTTCCCTCCCACTCCTAACTATGTATTGATTCCACTATGTGGCTCTCTCGCTTCCCTTGGAATAGCTATCCTTACTGATTGTGTGGGGTAGATTTTTGGAACTATGTGAATTTTCAGTGTGTGGGACTGGACTATGAGTCCTAAGGATGTGTTTCCCTTTCGTTATTATTTTAATTTTAGATTTTTATGCTATGAGGTTCCTTTAGGTGAATGTTTGCTATGCGATTTAAGAGTGGTGGCTTCTTCCCTACCGTTTTGAGCTGTAAGGTTGCACTTCAAGATCCATTTGGAGAACTACAAAGAAGGTGTCTCAATAGAGGCTTGCAAAACTCAATAATGGTGAAATCATTAGAGAATAGATCAGGAGTGCAATGCTGTAAGCAAGGTGGAAATGTTCGGATCACTCGCAAAAGAGGCCTAGAGTCACAACAAGTAGTGAGACAAGATTGCGTAGAAACAACAACGTAAGCAAGCCTAGAAAAAACTTCTTCTTAAGAAACCCTAGAAGAGGCTATGAAGCACAACATAGAAGATTTTAAAACTTGTAAGAAAGGAGTTGCATGGCATCCAATGCTAGAGAATGACAACTATGGAGTTCTAATGGCTTTAGAATCTCTAGAGAAAGCTAGAAAAAGTCTGACTTGTAGATGTCATATGTGAAGTAACATGTTATGTGGAAGCTTCAAAGGAGTTTCTAACTTGGCAGGGCACAAAGGGAGGCTAAGTAATGCTTTTTGAGCTTGAAAGAAGATTGATGAAGGAGAAGTAGCCATGAGGTGTAAGGGAAGCATGAAGAAGCTTCAAAGTAGCTCAAACGATCAAGTGTAAGAGCCGCATATCAAGAGGCTTAAGTAGTAGTATCAAGACCTTGGTGGAGAAGCTCAACAATAACTTAGATGACAAAGAAGCTCAACAATAACTTGACGAAGAAGGTTGTGACAATAATGGCTACAAGATTGGAGATACAAGAAATAGGTGGTGGTGCATTCCTTGCAAAGAAAACAAAACAAAATTAAAACATAATGTTGAGATATCGAGCTCCACTCGTGATATGCCAGGGTGACTGTTGTACATTTATGTCACCGACTTGTTAGCTACAGATGCGGTTGGTACACCGCCCATGAATAATAGCTGGATGACAGCTATCTTTATGTCCTCTAGTTAGTGGCTCAGTTAGTATGCCACCTTAGTTAGCTGAGTTTGGTTTGAGACCCACATATAGGGTTCACCTATTCTTTTGTACTAAGAGAGTTCTTTTGGCTTTCACAACTAAGAAGAGGATAACTGTTTTCAGCCTCCACCTTTGTGTATATTCTCCCATTGTGTATGTGAGACTCCTTCCTTCTCTCCCACTCTCTTCACACATAAGGCTCTAATTTAGGGCTTTGATGAGGCCCTCCTCCTCTCTCCACTTTCTCACTTCAACAATCAAGGCATTTATTGCCTTATCATTCACTTCATATCTCACGTGGGCCTATGTGGCCTAGCCTCAACCTCGTATACAAGGGGTCTTGAGTTCAAATTTAAAAAATATGAAGAGGGAGAGGAGAGGAGTGGAGATGAGGATAGAGGGCATAGTTAGAAACCACACCACAAATGACTAACTATATTAGTTGAAAATAATGAATATATACAAACCCCTTTAGAGTTACGACTAGGTTTCTTGGCTAAGACTTAGATGATTGATTATTATAGTATATTGTTGTTAGCTTTGTGTGACTCAAAATACTATTTTTCTAACAATAGTCTTTTGCCCTGTATGGCCTCACATGTACCTCTTATGCATGCTCTATATTTTTCTTCTATTGAAGACAAAGAAATAGTTGGCTATTTTGTGACCACTGTATTGTACCTTGACCAAATAAAAAATGCATATTCATGACAAAATTGATGCAACTTTAGATTACTACCATTTTATTCTATTCCAAACTATTTTATACCTCTGATGTACCTCAAGGACTCTTGGTTTCATTCCAATGAAACTATTTGGGGTTTTGCATGAGTTGTTCTACTTAACTTATTGTGTATTTAATATTTTTCCTTGTGATAGTAAGATATAAAAGAGATCCAATGAGATACTCATTCAACTTATCATTGATTGTAGGTTTTCTTGAATCTTTTGTAAGTTTCAAATTTTGCTCTTTGGAATCTTGGGAGGGTCACTGTATATAAATCCTTTGTATCGCCTACTCTCAAGGCCTAATTTAAAGTCCCTTATCAGTGAATTTTCCATGAATAAAACACATCCTTTTTCTATTCAATTTATGATTCCACCCTTTGATTGGTACCCTTTTGTATGCAAAAAAAAGTGCAAAAATCTGATTTAAAACCCCTTCAGTTGAACCCATGTGCTAAGATTACATATTTATGAGTGACCCGTTCAATTGAACCCATGTGCTAAGCTTACATATTTATGAGTGACCCCTTGAGCATGGAAGTGGCTGCAAACCTTGCAATCTGTCATATAAAACTTCTTTAGGAGACTATCCACATATTTTTGATGGCTCATAAAGATGCCATCTAAGTCTCTCTAGGACTTAATGCCAAGACAATAATGTATAACACCATGTCAAACTTTGCAACAAAGTCTTGTTTTAACTTGATGATAAAGCTTTCATTACTTCCTATCACAATCAAATTATCTATGTACATAAATCCAATGGTGACCTCTTTCATATGAACTTTGTAGTAGAGAGGATGAATTGCATTCAACTTGACGCATTCGACTTTGTCAATTCCACTATACCAACGTCTAGGATTGTTCTTTAATCCCTTGAAACTTTTCTTGAATTGTAACTTGGTTCTCTTTATTGTGTTCTACACTAGTGGTTGTCACATGTCTACTTCTCCATCTAAAGAGCCATTCACTCTTGAGAAATAATTTTTGACGTCTAGCTAGTACATACTCCATATATTAAGTGTGGCCAAAGATATTAAAAAACCAATGGAATTGACCACATTTGCAGTGCAAAATTTGCAGCAAAAGTCACCCAACCACAACATGTTGGTACAACCCTAATGCCCATAACAATCCACCGCAACAGTCACAAGGAAATCCAGCAATGGGCGCCAATGCAGTAGCCATTGGAGCAAATGCAGTAGTAGCTGTGTAGAAGTAGCAGCAACAATAGCAACCACTAGAACAACAATAACAAAGAAATTGGGGATAGCAAAGGAACTGGAACCAACAAACTAATTGGAATCAACAACAATCTGGACAATGTGGATATTGCTCAAGTATTGGCCACCGGTGATGACCCAACTGTGCCTCGTGGGTGAAGCATTAGGTTGAAAGAGGAATTCCAATTGTCTGGTATGGTAATCAAGGTCCACCACCTCAAGTGGCACAACAACCCCCATAGGCCAACCTAGTGTTGATACAATAATTACCCAATACTTTGAGAGGCAAAACAACAGTGTACCAGCAGGTCGGCAACATGACCTGCATAAATTGTGTGACTACTCGGGTGTATCTTGATTAAAACTCTACTAGAAAAATTATCCGACATGGAAGTTCTAGTAGTGACTAGATCAAAAGGATGACTTCAAGAAAAGCCACAAACAAAGAAAGAAGTAAAAGAGAAAGCACAAAGATGGAAGGACCAAGAAGAGGTTCGGATAGCAGCATTGAAAGAAATTCAGAAGGCACAAGACAAAGAGACAACGATAAGAGTATGGCAACCATTGGATCTATAGGAATGGACCAATCTTAAATATCCAAAACATAATCCGATCAGCAATTTGACAACAAGTCCAAAGACAAGCTTGGGAAATTTCCCGATGTCAAGTCCAAGAAAAGTTTCGACAATCAATCTGACTACAGGTTCGACAAGTAGCCCAAATTTGGGGAACCAATCAGTAGTTCAAGGGCAGGGGATGACTAGTCAAAAGCAGGGTGAAGAGAACCTCTTGGCTAAATTGTTCAAGCCTTGAAGCAAGCATCTATCAAGACTACATCGGATCAACTTTTGAGTTTGTCTCTCGTGTTTCATGAGAACTTCATTAAGCAATTACAAAAGGGAAATAAGGAGCAAAAGAAACTAGAATTTCCATGTGAAGAAGACTACCAACCATGTGTGCAAGAACCACCAGTGTTGCAAGTGTAACCCGATGATATGGACTACAAGGTTTGGTAATTAAATTGCATTGTAATTGCCAAGAAATACCAAGAACATTACTAGATGTGGGCTCATGTGTAAATACCCTCCCGATAGTATGTATGAGAAGATGGGTTTGATGGAGTTGGATGAAGCCCCTTTTCAGGTCAAAATGGCTGATCAAAGACGAGTTCAACTATAGGTATTGTTTGAAGCCAGTAAATTATCATTCAAGGAATGTCATCTAAAGTAAATTTTGTGGTCCTTCAAATGGAAAAGGGACATTTTTATTAACTAATGCTATTGGGAAGACCATTGTCAAAACAACCAAGGTGAAACAAGATTGGGGTGCCTCTAAGATCATAGTCCAAAGTGGGAAAAAGAAACTCCACCTAGATATGGTCCCAAAAGGTGGTAGTGGAAAAAGAAAACAAACCATGGATTGCACAATGTGTCAATATGCTGTCAGAGATGGACGATGATGAGGAGCAAGAATTTTTTGATGTAAATGTATCCATTATGCCACTGTTTGAAGTCAATGTGGGTCATATTGCACAACAACATGCAACTAAAGTAGTGGTAGCCTATCAAGTCATGTTGGCAGAACCAGTTGAAGTCCCAGTTGAAGTCCGACAAAGATCCAGCAAAGAGCAGGTCAATCCAAAACCTAAAGAAGATTTGGATGAAGAATCCGCCCAACAAAAATGGGGTGATGAAGTCATTCATAAAGTAGTAGAATTCTATCAGGAGCAGATGCAAAAAACAGCAAGGGTAAAAGAAGATAAGTTGTAAGAATTGAATTTGGGCATGGTAGAAAAGTGCATGTGGAAGGAACTTTCAAATAGAATTGATGCAATTATTAATGCAATTTAAAGACATGTTTTCTTGGAAATACACCGACATGAAGGGCATAGATCCGAGCATGTGTGTTCACTGCATAAATCTAAAAGAGGAAGCAATCTTAATTGTGCAGCAGAGGTATCGAATGAATCCAAACTAAGTTGGTCAAAGAAGAAATTGATAAATAAATTAGAGTAGGTTTCATATACCCTGTTGAAAAAGAGACATGATTTTCCCCAATAGTTATAGTCCCCAAGAAAAATGGCAAATTGCGGGTTTGTGTGGACTACAGAAAATTGAATGCAACCACTATTATCAAACCCTTTCCTCTACCTTTTTGTGACACAATTCTATTATAGCTTTTTAGATGGATTCAATGGGTATAATCAGATCTAGATGGCAGAGGAAGATAAAGACAAAATGGCATTTGTGACAGAATGGGGGGTGCTTGCAAGTAATGTAATGAATTTTGGATTGAAAAATGCTCCACCCACGTTCCAAGGATGGATGCAAAAGATTTTCGCACCATACCTCACCACTTTCATGAGAGTGTTTTTAGATGACTTCAGTGCATTTGGCAAAAAAGATGAAAACATTGAACAACTTTGGCTATGTTTCGGAAAATGTCGGGAGTCTTGCTTGATGAGCTTGAATCCGATGAAGTGTGCATTCGAAGTTCGTCAAGGTGTCTTACTTGGACACATCATTTCAGCCAAAGGGATGTCTATTGATCCAAGGAAGGTTACTGCAATTCAAGAGGCTAGAGAGCCCAAAATTTCCAAAGAGATTATGCGATTCATTGGGCACGTAAAATGGCACAACATATTTCTTAGGTATCTTTCCTATGTCTATCAACCACTAACAAGATTGGTTAAGAAAAATGAACAATTTGTTTGGAGAGAGGAGTAGTAGAAAGCATTCGATCTATTGAAAAAAATGCTGGTAGTAGCACCTATCCTCATCTCACCGGACTAGACCCAAGATTTTCATGTTTTTGTGGATGCATAGGACATTTCTATAAGGGTAGTCTTAATGCAAACCTTGAAAAAGGTGTGGTTCTAGCCAATCTACTTTGCTAGCCATACCTCATCATCAGCAGAATGGAATTATTCAATCACACTAAAAGGGAAGGCTTGGGTATGGTACATGCCTTGCAAAAATTTTGGCACTATCTTTTGGGCATTGTAGTGGTCTTTCATGTTGATGACAGGGCATTACTGTATTTGGTCAACAAGCCACAACCATCTAGAAGGATAGCAAGATGGATCCTCCTTTTACAAGAATTCAACTATTGAATAGTGCACACACTAGGAAGAAAGCATCTCATTGCAGATTACCTTAGCATATTGGAGTATGGAGTTATATTAAGTTTACTAACATAGCATATGGTCACTAGGAAAAGTTCCTTTATTCAAAATCCATTTATGCATGAATTCAATTGCACAAACTTTGTAAACACATGTATACAAGTTGTATTACACTTGCATACATAATAGAGGTCACAAGAGCCAATGCCACAACTGGTAGGGGAGCACCCAGGACAAGGAATTCCGAATGCTTACCAGATGCATCTTTGTTCCAAAAAGGAGCTGTTCATGGAACAAGTTGGTATATAGAATGTTTTAGTTCCTGACAGATGGAGTGTTTCCTGAGAGTAGATTGGCTCCCAAAATCAGACCATTCACGATCATTGCAAGAGCATTGTATAAAAGAGGAATAGATCAAATACTCTGATGATGTGTCCCGGACCATGAGCAGCATGCTATTTTGCAAGAAGTCCATCAAGGGGCATCAGGTGGCCATTTTGTGGATGATGTGATAGCCAAAAAGATTTTTCAAGCCAGATTGTGGTGGCCAACAATAATTAAAGACTCACATGAATTCGCAAAGAAATGTTGGTACTACCAAAGAGATGGATAACTAGTGGATGTTGATAGATTACCATTCAACCCAATCTTGCACTTGAGCCATTACAAAAATGGGGTTTAGATTTTGTGGGGCCACTCAAACCAGCTGCAAAACACACTTGGAACAAATACATTTTGGTAGCCACGGATTATTTTACTGAGTGGGTAGAGGCACAAGCTCTGCGCAACAATTCATTTGACAATACTGCAAAGTTCTTGCACTGTAATATTATTATGTGGTTCAAATGTCCGATCTAGTTGATATCGGATCAAGCAGGACAGTTTCTAAATAATACCATTCAAAATTTGACAAAAGTTCACATGATTGTTCACAAAATTGTATCAACACACCCACAAGTAGCCGGACATGAAGAAATTTCTAACAAAATCATGAAGTGGATTCTAAAATTGATAGTTTTGAAAAATAGAACAGACTGGGACACAAAGCTAGATTCAATGTTATGGGCATTCCAAACAGCACATTCAAGTTTAGCACGGGAATGACACCCTTCAAGTTAGTTTATGGAGTTGAGGCGGTAGTGCCCATGTAATTTGTAACTGCCAGTTTATGGGTGTCACCTAGAAACTGAGTTCAGAGGAGTCGATGGAATTTTGATGGTACCATTTAGATCAATCGAAAGAAGATTGACTTGAAAGTCAAGACACTGCACAAATCATCCAAGAGTGAAGAAAAGCCTGGGTTGACAGAAACATCAAATTCAATACAAAATTGGGAAAGTTCCTGGGAAAATTGAAATTGAGATATGATGGACCGTTCAAAATTGTGAAGGATTTTGACCAAGGCACATTCCGATTGGCTGATATGCATAGTAATATATCATTGAAAGTGAGATTAGTGAGTGTTTTGAGTTTATTCCATTGTCCAAGGTTTCTAACCCAAACAACCCCTAAGTCTAATGAGTCACCATAGTATTCAGCCACTAGTGAGACATCATGTCACTTTATTGATATGAACTCAATACAGGGCAATTATGTCATTTGTTTAACATTTATATGCACATGTTTTTCACAGGTGGGAATCACAAATTAAAACGTTTGAGGCAATAAGATGGGTGATAGAATGGGTGGAATGATGAGTTACATGCGGATGGATTTGCAATCCACATACTCTCATCATTGTTGGCATGCTAGATGAGATTTTGAGTGGCATACTCTTGTCAATGCCCAACTTAAAGCCACATTGCTAGCCGATTAGTGACATCTTCAAGAAGATACATGTATGCTATTTTGGAGCTTGTATAATTTCTCAAGGATTTGGCAAGTGTCTTTTGGATTCTATAGATACTTGTAAGCATTATCAACTAGATAGTCTTTTTTTCATTGTACTATGGATGCCCTACCATAAGGTTGTCAATTTTATTAGAACATCAGAATTTTGGTGAGGTTGGATCACAAATGCATGCTCTCACACAAAATTTCTTGAGTACACTCTGTGCCAACTATATGGGAAGCAGATCTGCAACAACTCCACTAAATAAATTAAAGTGCAACAAACACCACTCAAAAGTCCTTATATCATGGTGTCAAATGACACTCAAAATCCACCTCTCAAGTGATGTTTCCACACTCTTCATATTTTGAAAGTAACTAAGGTATCTTGTTGTGCTTTTTGTTTAAAATGCTATTCATGTCTAGAATCAATGCTCTCAAAAAAGGATGTATTTGGCTTGTCTCATATAAAGCTACATCATTTACCAAATATTATCACAACATGTGGAGATGTACCATCTTGTGAAGGTGCATCATGGTTCATCTTGTGGAGAGGCAGCATCCCCAACTCCTGTGACATCATGTGAAGGTGCAACAACCTTGGTGGCATCCTCATGTATCTTGGATTCTTCTTTTGTTAACATATCTTCCATGCCTAGATGGGTTGATTTCTACATGCATACCATCCAAAGTAGTTGTAGCCATACAATCCAAAGTATCTATAGGCATCTCATCATAGCTATGTGTAGATGTTGCTTCAGCTCCATGAAGGAAGCATTTTTCATTCAAAGAAAAGGCTACCAGTGGTTCATCACACTCTAGTATCATTGATTCATGGTCATCTACCATGAAAATAGGACTTATCTTTTCTCGGGTAATGAGGAGATGCCAATGGACTACCTAAACATAACATACACCCTCAACATACTGCCAGAAATTGAACAACACATACTTTAGCACAAAAATAGAACACTCTTGACACAACAATTGATAATTTATGAATTTGGTACCTTATCATTACAAATGGAGAATTGTGCTTCCATTTTGCAAAGCAAGTTGAGAACTTGATGCACAACAAATTTGCATTTGGAAGGGGGGAAATATGACATTATAAATGCATATCACTGGAGGGGACATAAAGGAAAAGAAATGAATATATTTAGCAGATGCATATTGGGCATGATACACAAAGAAAAATGAATAAATACATTTAGCAATAATAAATATATGAAGGGGCTAGCACGGGTACATTGTGGGGAGTACAAGCGTGAATGTTTAATGTCTAAGCAAACTACAATTTCTTGGATGCTCTACACTTTGATTGTCCAACATCCTTGGGAGGTGATGGTTCCTTTTTCTATTTTCTTGCACTTGATCTCACAATAAGTGTGCTTCGCTTCTTCCCTTCTTGTGCATCCATGCCCAGCAAACAAACACAATTTAGAAAATTATAACTACTATAAAGTTTAAACAAAGTAGTAAGAGTGAGTTGGTATCCACCCTCTCTTTATTAAATGGCAACATTAAGATTGTGTTTTCCAAGAGATACGCCCTTACTTTGATTTTTTCCCTTCTTTACTACACATTCCACTGTCCTTTCCCACTCTCTCATCGTCTCAATTGAAGAGTCTACAATAGCATTGAGTTTTGCATAGGTGGGCTCTTGCTTAGCTCCAACCTCATTGCATTGGTCATCATCTAGTCAGACATTCCACAGTGATTCAGATTGGTTACTTTCACATTTTCCAATGTCGAGACGGGTGCATACCTTTATTGGAGTTATCCTTTGGAAGTAGGTTTCCCTCCACTACTACCGTTTCTTTCTTTTGTGAGGAACACACTCCATCTGACATTTTTGCACTACTCCCTTCCACACACATGATTGGTTAGCACTTTAGTAGTTTGCTAGTCGACTAGGCAATATTTGCCATCATCTAGTCACATTCCATAGTGGTTCTTTCACATTTTCCAACATAAAGATGAATCCATGCCTTTGTTGTAGTTATCCTTTGGAAGCATGTTATCCTCCTCTACTGCCATCTTTTTTCTTTTTTGAGAAACAGATTCCATCTGGCATTTTTGCACTTGGACTCCCTCTTGTGCACATGATTGGTTAGCTCTTCAGTAGTTTGCTAGTCGAGTAGGCAATAGACACCGGGTTACTAAGAAGAGGCCAAAAACTAGTAACTTATTAGTGACATATATAGTAACTTGTAGTTGCTTGTTACTAACTACTAGTTCTCGGGTCACTAGTTAGTGATAGGGTAAGTCAATAGTGACCCTAGTCAATATACCTAGCTTGCTAATACTGAGTTCACTTAAAAAAAAGTACATTGGTTACTGTATAGGGTCACTAATTAGTGCATAGGATAACTAGCAATAATTAGCTAGTGACCTCCATTATTGTTAGTAGTAAACCTAGGCCATTTCTTTTCTTTTTTTTTGTGCTAAAAATAAGTGTATATTATTTATATGTCAACTTTTTACATCTTTGTATCTTAAGAGATTCACCATAATAGTCCTTCATACCTGAAGTATGCTCTTAGATGGAAAGATCTAAAACAAAAAACTTTTCAGCATCTGGCTTTAGTCCTCTTCATCTTTGACCTTCTACGAAGTTGAGGTCTTTTTCTTGTCAGCTCTAGGATCATGTGCAGTTGCTCTTTTTTCTAGGGTGAAATCGTGAGGGGAAAAATTGGATGGGCCTTGGAGATGTCAGCAGTATGTCGAGCAATTGTCGAATAGTGCTATTCTTTACAGCATCAAGTCGATTAGCATCGGGTTCCAAGAAATCAATTCCTCTAGCAACGAGAGTGGGGGATCTTGGTGGGGGTATTCATGGTGAGGGAGCTCTGAAAAAAGGAGCAACAAGGGGGTGATTCCTTACAACCGGTGATGAGGCATCTGACAGCATCAGAGTTCAAGGGTATCTCCTTGGATGTGACATGCTAGTTAGCTTCAATTGGTACTTTAATATAACAACCAATGTGACGAGGCATTCAGGTCAACATCAGAGTTCAAGGGTATCTCCTTGGATGTGATGTGATGGTCAGCTTCAATTGGTACTTTAATAACAATAGTGTGGGAATCTTCCATGAAGCTAAGAGCGTGTAACTCAATCTCCATATTCAATTGGGTATGCACTTCATTGTACAGCTCAATGGCCTTATGGAGACACTTTTGTTCCTGTCCCACCATTCACCAAACAAAATGGCAACAAACAACACAATATTATTAAACTAAAAATTATTTTTGGCAATCCAAATATACCAAACTACATGTGCTCTAGTCTGAAGCCACATATCCTTTTTGATGTTGGTAGCCTCCCCTAAACATATAGCCTTCAAGCTCAGAGGTTCACCCGTAAGCATGTGAACCACTTTCCAAAGTTTTCAAGCATGAGGACATGCCCCAAAAGGGTGGAGGATGTCTTCTCTCACACCTGGGAATCTTTTAGATTGACCATCCCCTTTCCCAATTCTTAAATTCCTAGCATTTTTCCAAACTACCATGTGCACCATCATCCATAGAAGAGTAGAAAATTTTCCCAAGATGTTGTTGGACCAAGTGCTCTCAAATCTTCTCTTCCAAGTTTCTGCATTATCTCCAAGTTTCTAGTGTTTGTTAAGTTATTTATAAACATCATCAATGGTTGAACTTGGCATGGGGATGGGGAAAAATTAAGAGCTATCTACCTAGCTAAACTCTTTCTTGTAAACCAATTGAGCCCCTCCCTTCCATTATGTATCCCCCTGCCAAAGAGCTAGTATGTTCATGACGAAATCATGTTGATTATTGGTAAGAGAGAACTCCCTTCTGATTTTTTGCTAGCTTTTCCACTTCAGGTTGCCTTTGTCCCACAGCTACCCCCAACTTTGCAGACCCTTTTTTAAAAGAATGCTAGCTCTAATAAGCTCTTTATCATTTAAAGCATGTCTTTAAAAACCACAGAGACCCAGATGGAATCAAGAGCCATAAAATCCCCTTTACCAGTGAAGACAATATAGCTCTCAATCTCTTCAAATGAGGACCAGAGAGATTTCCATAATGGACTCCCTTTGGTGTTACATGGTTTAGGGTAGCAAAGGGTAGAAAGTAGAGGGATTGTTTTCCATTTAGGAGCCTTGATGGGACGAATATGGGCAGTATTTTTGAATAATAACTGAGCCCTATCTTCTAGGGGAGTAAGAATAGCCTTAACAATCCAGGAGGCCGAGAGTTTGTGGGCATTTTTTTCAATATCAACCACTCCCCCAGCCCTCCCTCACCTTTGGTTTGGTGTAGAAAGAGCATCTTACTTTTGGGAGGCCTTGGCTAACTCCTCTTCCAAGTCAAAACCCACCATGTTGTCAGTGCCCGCTTCATCATTTTTGTTAATGTCCTCTTCAAGATCCTTGGACCATCTAGGTTCAAAGTCATCATCTTGCATTTTGTCTTGATTTTTTTAAATCCCCTCTCCAGTCTCATCCTCAACTAAGGCTTCAAAGGAGTTTTCGTGAAAGGGACTTGAGGGGACTCAGGTAATTTCTACTTTGGAATAGATTTAGGACTGGAGGGAGATCCCACTTCTATAGTTGGCCTCTCTACATTTCTACTCAGGGTGGGGACCTTGGGAACCCATTTCTCTATCTGTGCCATAGGAGGCTTAGGAGTGGATGGCACCTAAGGCTTAGGCTTCTTTTTTTCCTAGGGGCAATTCTTCACCAGCATGACTTGCAAGTCCACACAGGAAGCAAGGGTTAGGAAGACTTTTATATAGAAGTTGTTGTTCCTAAAAAACACTTCCAATTCTGTTGAGGATCACTAGAGAGTTAGGCAAGTCTCCAGCTATATCCTTTTGGATGCAAATATGAGGAAATTATCCCCTCGGGTTCATAAAATATTTAGTTTCAACACCTAAAACCTTTCCCAAACCACTACAAAGGGCAGCGAGCTGATTACAGAGGGACAATGGTAAGTCTTCCATTTCCACATATATAGGCATTTTAATGGACCTTGGATTTTCTTGGGAGAAATCATTATAGCACTAGGAGAGATACAAAGATTGCTTTCGAATGTTCCACAACCCATGTTGCAATGCTCTTGCTGCTGCTATATCAGCCCGTTCAAAATGGAAGACAAAATATCCCTTTTTGAGGAATCTAATGTTCGTGATGAGTAGACCCTTAACAAATTAGTTTGAATCCAAGTTTCTATCATTGTCAAGGGGGTTCTGATTCCCAAGAAAAAAAACGTCCAACGAATGTGTGCTAAGCCACTCCATAGACTCAAGAAGGAGTTCATCATCAAGTGTACCAGTGACATGAGTATCTAAATCAAAAGGCAGCGTTGCTCGACTAGGATGAGTGTTCTCTTCCAAAAGTGTGCATTGGCCTATCAGATGAATTCCTCTCGCTCTAGCTTCTGAGGGGTGAGTCTATGGGGTCTGTGTGCTTTTTGTTTCTTCTGATACTTCACTTGCTTTGTCAGTCTCTCATTCATCCGCAATCTGAAGGACTTGTATAATTCTTGAAGAGCGTTCTCTCTCAGCTTCTTGATAATTAGCACACAAGGTCACTAGCTAGTGATCTAAGCAATATTCAATGTTGATCTTCTTAGTGCATAGACTCACTGCTTAGTGCTCTCGAGTCACTAACCTACACTAGTTATTGTAGATAAATCATAAGTTAGTGCATAGTATCACTAAGTGGTGCACAAATAACTAGTTAGTGCAAATAGAATCTTGTTAGTGCCATTGCATCCACATGTGTGTTAGTGTTAGTAGTGTCCTTTTTTGTCCTAACTGTTTTGCCTTTACCTTCCTCTTCAGGGAATGAATTGTCTTATTTGGTGGTATTGATTGTTGTGATAGGTCAACTAGTGTCATGATGCCTAGTGTTCTTTGATTCTTCAATGCTTGTGAAAAATTTGTGTTGATAGTTGCCTCTTGAATGTTGATGCCATTATTGCCATGATTCTTATTATGTTGTGGACTTAATCATTGTTGCTTGAATGGCTTTGGTTGCGAGTCCCTACATTGTAAAATTGTTATATTTCTCCAAGTGATGGGACGTGCTTTTGTATGGCAATAACAATGTTACTAATGCCTCTACCTTTGTATAAAACTATGAATGCTTGCTACTTGAATGGTTTCGTGAATTCCTCATAGAATAAAATTTATTATATTGTGATGGAACTCGATCTTGTATGGCAACACTTTGAACTAGATTTTCATATCCTTCACCAAGTCCATGGAGGATGACTAGTCTATACTTCTTCCAATGATGGAACTTTCTTTTGTATGGCACTACTTTGAACTAAATTCTCATATCCTTCGTCAATACCAAGGATTCCATATTCATGTATATGTGCATTTTTTGCATGATTTACATATGTGACCATCATTTTCATGTGATGAAAAATGCAATGACAAATACATGATTACAGTATTGAAAAACTAGAAACCGACAATATATTGCTAGCATAGGAGAACTTTATCAAAGGTAAATGCACATCTAATGCCAATAACACAATCAAATTTATCAATAACAACAGTATAATTTGTAAAAATATCAAACTACTGATAATAGTACTAGTAGGTAGGTGGATAGCCAACAATCAAGAGACTCAACAAGCATCACAGGAACACAACTACAACTCAGAGCATCCAGTTGAGCAGGTGGCAATCAATGATAGACTAGTAGTGCTAAGCACTCTCAAAATAAAGAATAAAGCTAGCTAGAGTCAAGTAGCCAGGGCAACTTGCAGAAGTCATTCATGGAATTAGCAACTTGACAGTAATGTACCATTTTGGCCCCTTGCTTTTGCATTCAATGTTAAAATGAGAAGTTCTAGTGCTCTAATAAAAGAGAACAACAAGGGTACACATTCATGTGATTACAAATTTTATAATAGGTCTCTATTTTGTGCACAACAGAGTAGGTGTTGTCTCAAATAATTCAAAGCTCAAGATCATAGCACCATCATGTGTATGTGGTAGTTTGATAAGCAAGCACAAAAGCCATTTCCACAAGAGGAAAAGATGTCTCATAGAGTTTTGGAGTGCATACATATTGATGTGTGGACGGAATCTCAGCCTAGCATGAGTGGGTTGAAGTATCGTGTATCCTTTGTAGACAATTACACAAGGAAAACTTGAGTTTAGTTCATGTAGGAAAAGTCTGATTTCTAATTGAGAAGTTTAAACTCTTCCATACCATGGTAGAGAGAGAAGTTGGGAACGACAATTAGTGAGCATCCATTTAGATGGAGGGGAAGAATATATGTCCAGAGAGTTTACTAATTATTTGGATTCCCAAGGCATTTAGAGACAGGTTTCATGTCCATATATACCACAATAGAATCTTGTAGTGGAGAGGAAAAATTGCAGCATTACCGAGCGAGGCAGTTGATAGAGCGAGCGAGGAAAAGTGAGCGGGCCCAAAAAAGCGAGCGAGCTTTTCCACAATTTCCTTATCGAGGTATTCAACATAGCTTTGTGGAAACCACTATTTGGGAAGATTGTCGAAAATAAAACTTATGTTACTATGTGTAACTATACCAATATTGTGAATTATAGTCTACCTTAACTTCCAATTGGAGCCATACTCACATTATGCAACAATAGTATGTGGTTTGAAAGAAACCGAATTTCCACTCCAAAGCGGATTCCATTACTGATACAACAATTCTTTTGCATTTGAAATGGGTCTTATTATCAAACTCCTTCAATAATCAAAACAAATGCGTTGCTTGATATGTTGAACTTAGTAACGTAAACATCACTTCACCCATATGTGGGGAAAAAAAACTGTCTGTAGACTTCATAGCATGGGATTGCATCAACACTTATGACATTCAAAATTGTTCTTCTTATTAAAAGTGTTATCAACCATGAAAGAAAATGTTTAAAAATAGTTCACCCATATGTTGAAAAACCCAAGTGTCATTTATGACATTCAAAATTGTTCTTGCAACCATCCTGTAGTTCCTAGAGATTTTGCCCATACTTCCAACCCCTTCCCTTCAACCACTAAGAGGTATCTAATAGTTTTATAGAACACTTGAGATATCATCACCTCCTAATACAAAACCATTATTACTATTTGTAGAACACTTGAGATATCATCACCTCTTAATACAAGACCATTCTTACTATCATCACCTCTTAATACAAGACCATTCTTACTATTTGTAGAACACTTGAGATATCATCACTCCTTCCCTTCAGCCACTAAGAGGTACCTAATACTTTTGTAGAACACTTGAACCATTCTTACTATTTGTAGAACACTTGAGATATCATCACCTTTTAATACAAAACCATTCTTACGGTTTGTATAACACTTGAGATATCATCACCTCTTAATATAAGACCATTCTTAGTATTTGTAGATCACTTTAGATATCATCGTCTCTTAATACAAGACCATTCTTACTATTTGAGAGATTAATGGATTAAAGGTTTGAAGCTCATAGGAGACGAAGGAAGAGAAAGTCAGTTTCGACATGAGGACAATAAAACTAATTGCAATATTTTGACTTATGTATTATACCTTTTTGAAGACTATGAATTTAAGTCAGTTTCAACATTAGAATGATAAAACTAATTAGAATATTTTGAGTTATGTATTATATATTTTTGAAGACTATGAATTTTAATGAGGAGAGGCATGCACACTACTTAGTAAATACACTAGTACTACTACTAGCCTATGACTATTAAGCCTAGTAGCACCAGTGTGATTTTGAGCCTTGTATCAGCCTTTTGATAATTTTCTTTCATCTTTAGTGCAATAGAAATTATTCCTTCTATCAGAAGAATCTTGCCAAATTTATTCAAAGTGATGATTTTGTAGTCTACAGACACTATCCTCTGACTCTCAAAAATATATTAAATGTGAGCACCCATTTATCTTGTTTGATCAACCCTAGACTATGCTGTGATAGGACATTACTAGAACAAAAAAAAAAAGAATTGATATGGCAATGTTTGGTGTGAAATAACCAAATTAAGGATTTAATAAGAAAGAAAACAATCAGAATCAATAGGCTATTCAATGGCTCAAATCTGCACAGAAATTATAATGTGCCTCCCAACTCTTATGCATTCCAGCTCCTCATGTTTGACAAGAATGCAAACAATAATGAAATCACATTATCTTTAGTTTCAAAGTAAGCAAAGCACCAAAAATAAATGCAAACGTATTGGATGACAAATAAATAGGTATAGATATAGATAGACCTATATATATGCATTCATAGATATAATGATGATTAAAGTTGGACGGTCGTAATAATATTATGTGTACTATCATTGGGATTAGGACTACTATTGGTAATATTGTATGTAGTAGGAGGAGCACTACCATTAAGGAACACTCAAATAAAATTACTAATGGTGGTGACAAAACTACCACTAGTAGTTTGGTAATTACCCCTAACATCTACAACAAATATTTGATGGGTAGCTAGTATTAGGTCAAAAGGCCCCAATTGTGCTATAATAATGGACCAAAAAAGGGAGTGCTATAGCATCACCTAAGGGTCACTTTTTATCCATGAAAGAAACAAGTCAGTGCAACCTAGGTCATACAGATCTAGGTCATGTGGAGTGGTTCGCGTCTCTTTCCTTGACAAAAAAGTTACACTACCTTTGATAGTAACTACAAAGATTGCTGCCATAGTGCCGTAGAGTAGCCCCTAGGTTGCACCATCATCCCTTTTTGCTTTTAAGCCATTAAGTTTGATCCACTGATTTTATGTAGAATTATTCTACTATATGTTCACATGTCCTTAATAGGATCTTGATATAATCCCTTCCATTGTAAGTACTTTTACTTCAAGTTTCACATATCCTTAACAAACCACTAGGCTTCAACACAAATTCATTCTTATGTTTCAAGCCTTAAACTCAAACACCCTTGTAAAAGGGATAATGTATTAAAGCTACATTCAATCCATCAAATCTTTTGAATAACAGTTCTATTGAAAATTCATGTATCATCAATAGGATTTCATCCATTATATGTTCATTTGTCTTTAATAGTATGTCTAAAAATTCATGTATCTTCAATATTATTTCTCTCATGTGTTCCAATATCTTCAAAAGGATACCTTTATTTAATAATGTCCAAACTTGAGCATTGATTTGTATTTATCAAACACAATTTCACTCCACCTATTCATAAGAATGAAATTTTTTCGCCAAAAGTGGGCCAAATGTAAGGTCTTTCCACATATTCTTAAGAATGAAAATTTTGGCCTTACGTTGCCAAGTCTATGGAATGAGGGTAAGGCCAAAGTCTCTGGTACGGTGCATTAGGTCTTGATTAATTCTTCTTTAGGCTTAAATATTTAATGCATTAACTTCACAACTATTATTTATGCTTGAACTTGTAATGTATTAATTTCATGACTTAGGATTTTATGAAGTTATATCTAACATGTCCCAAATTTAATGGAAATTAATATCCTACATAACACAACAAAGTATCATCATATCCCTTCCCAAAATCAATGCTACCTAGCAACTCTCCTGGCATTTTCACTGCCTTGCATTTGAATTAGCTATGATGAAGAATGTTGCCTGCCTTTGGAACCTCTTAGAGTTACCGTCAGCATGATCTAATTTCATGTACCCCAAAACTTGAGACTTGGAGATTCCCATATCACACCAGCGGTAGCTATCTTGTCCACTCTCAATGCTAGTAAGAGCTAGGCCCCATAGACCGGTAAAAGAAGTCTTTTTGGAGGTTCAATTTTTCCCCTCCGTCTTTTGCAGGCCCCCTGATGAAATAGGATATATTCATCACCCTACATTTAATGCAAGAATTGACACAACTTTTTTGGACCTAAGTATGTAGTTTACATCCCAAAATTGGTGCTAAAATTGCAGATTGGGAGATTCCCATATCACACCAACGGTAGCTGTCTTGTCCACTCTCAACACTAGTAAGAGCCGCGGTCCCCATAGACTGGTAAAAGAAGTCTTTTTGGAGGTTCAATTTTTTGCCTCCGTCTTCTCCGGCCCCATGACGGAATAGGATATATTCACCACCCTACATTTAATGCAAGAATTGACAACTTTTTTTGGACATGACTATGCAGCTTACATCCCAAAATTGGTGCTAAAATTGCATACCGGGCATCTCCATTTGCCAGGAGGTGTCCCCAGTGACCCCTTGGACTTGCTCTATTTGTCTAGTTGTGTCTCTCCACAAATTTTGGAGTAGGGCCTATTTTCCCCATCTAGTAAAACTATATGCATCAATATGTATGTATGTATGTATGTATGTATGCATGCATGCATGCATCCATGTATGTATGTACACACACACACACATATGTATGTATGTATGTATGTATGTGTACTAAAACTACTAAAACTATATGCATCAAATAATGTTGT